>NC_139527.1:5556487-5713987 GCF_947247035.1 Vipera ursinii
CTTCTTCTCCTCCTCCTTCTCCTTCTTCTCCTCCTCCTTCTCCTTCTCCTCCTCCTTCTCCTTCTCCTTCTCCTTCTCCTTTTTCCTGCAAACCCAACTCCCTTCTAGCACTGATGATGTTCCTACTTGGATCATGAAACGTCTGCAGGAGAACCATCAAGCCAGAGATCACCCAGGAGTCCTTGTTTCCACCCGGAGCTACAAATAGTCTCCTTTATTGGAAACTCTTTTTGTTTTCTCCCCACGGCTCTTTCGCTCACCCCGTCTTTTCTTTTTCTTTTTCTTTTTGTAATTAGGGATGCACCTCCTCTGCTTGCCGCCTCCTTAATTCACGCCGCAGTCCTCGGGATTCTGCAAAGCGACCTCAGTGATTTTAAAAGCAGAACACAGAACAGGATGAGGCTGCCGATGGCGGAACCTGTAAGTATTTGTCCTCCGGGCGCTTCTAAATGTAGTTCAAAGTTTCTTACAAAAGGCTCCTTATTTTGGCTCTGATGGCCTTTGTCTCTTTCTCCCTGATTAATTGAAAAAGATTTAAAAAATGGGTACAATGTTGTTTATACAGGTCAACAACAACAATAATAAAGTTGGAAGGGACCTTGGAGGTCATCTAGTCCAACCCCCTGCTCAGGCAGGAAACCCTATACCATTTCAGACAAATGGCTGTCCAATCTCTTCTTAAAAACTTCCAGTGTTGGAGCATTCACTGCTTCTGGAGGCAGGTTGTTCCACTGGTTAGTTGTTCTCACTGTCAGGAAGTTTCACCTTAGTTCCAGGTTGCTTCTCTCCTTGATTCGTTTCCAATTTGTTTCCTTGACTTACAACAGTTTGTTTAGTGTCCGTTTGAAGTTACGACGGCACCGGAAAAAGTGGCTTATGACTGTTTTTCACACTGACCACCGTGGCAGCATCCCCGTGGTCCCGTGATTTATATTCGGATGCTCGACAGCTGATTCACATTTATGACGGTTGCCATGTCCTGGGGACCAGCAAAGTGAATGGGGAAGGCAGATCCAATTAACAAGTGCGGCGAGGGAGGTTGTAAAATGGGGCAACAGTCACTTAGCGAAGTAAATTTTCGGCCCAGCTGTGGCCGTAAGTCGAGGACTGTCTTGTAAAAGTTCAGGTGGAAGATAACCAGGTGAGGCCCTGACAGTTTCCCAGTGCGTGTCTCAGTAAAATTCTTTTTAATTCAACCGCAGTGTTGGAAGCTGCTCCTCTGCAGTGCCGATTCTTTAACAAACTCTTGGATATTTGCGGCGAATGGCAGAAAGAGCTTCCGGCCTTGAAGCCGGCTAAGCGCTACCTTCAGATTTCTGTCCACGCAACCCGTAACACTCGACGGAAGATGGAAGATAGACACATTTCCCTTCCAGAATTTAACCAGCTGTTTGGCCTGGAGGTGAGTTTCTGGAAGCTAGGGAGAACACGCGGACGGACATGGCCCTCCGTGATCACGCTGACGTAGTTTGGGTTTGCAGCGTCTGACTTCTTGGGTCTCTGATGCTGTCCGAGCTTGGTGGGTTTTTTGCACACGTTTCGTTGTCCAACTAGCTAACCTCACCAGTACACTGATGGTGGTTTGGTAATGAAATCTCTGCCGGAAAAGCTCAGAGAGCACCAAGGACCTCACAGTCCTTCCTTCCTTCCTTCCTTCCTTCCTTCCTTCCTTCCTTCCTTCCTTCCTTCCTTCCTTCCTCCCTCCCTCCCTCCCTCCCTCCCTCCCTTCCTTCCTTCCTTCCTTCCTTCCTTCCTTCCTTCCTTCCTTCCTTCCTTCCTTCCTTCCTTCTTCCCTCCCTCCCTTTCCACCTCCTTTTTCCACAAACTTCACTCCCTTCTAGCACTGATGATGTTACCTAGTTGGGTCAAGAAAATAACCAAGCTCAGAGAGCACCAAGGGCCCCACAGTCCTCCTCCTCCTCCTCCACCTCCTCCTCCTTCTCCTCCTCCTCTTTCCACAAACTTCACTCCCTTCTAGCACTGATGAAACCTAGTTGGATCATGAAACATCTGCAAGAAAGCAACCAAGCTCAAAGAGCACCAAAGATCCATAGTCACCCTCCTCCTCCTCCTTGCAATCCCCACTCTCTTCTAGCACTGAATTAGAGATATTCTCTTCCCTCCCCACTTCTCTCCTCCTTTATCCTTGCCCCAGTTAACCACCTCTCATGGGCTTTGTGGTTGGAAAACATCTGGGTGGGGCCGAGGCGCGCGTTTCATTTCCCTCCAAGAGAAGCTACTTCTTTGAAGCTTTGGCTCAACAAGGCTGCTTTGTCTTTGTCTTCTGTCTTTACACCTCCTTGCCACCGACAGGACGGCGTGGATCGGGCCTACTTTGCTGTCTACGATGGGCACGGCGGGATCGAGGCCGCCAACTACGCCGCCACCCATTTGCACGTCAACCTGGCACGTCATGAGAAGCTCCTGGACAGCCCAGCAGAAGCTTTGAGAGAGTCGTTTCAGAAGACCGATGAGATGTTTCTCGCAAGAGCCAGGAGGGAGGTGAGTGGCGGGGAAGGGACGAAAGGTTCGTTGCCGAAAGAGGAGGTGTAAAAGTTAGGGGACGAGTTTGGAGGAAGGTTGTAAATCGCTTAGTGACCGTTCAGAGTTACAAAAAAGCCAGCTGGGTGACTTTGGGGCAATCACTAGGAGACTGGGAGTTCTAGTCGTGCCTTAGGTTTGAAAACCAGCTGGGTGACATTGGGTCAGTCACCAGGAGACAGGAGTTCTAGTCCCGCCTTAGGTATGAAAGCCAGCTGGGTGACTTTTGGGCAATCACTAGGAGACTGGGAGTTCTAGTCCCGCCTTAGGTATGAAAGCCAGCTGGGTGATTTTTGGGCCAATCACCAGGAGACAGGAGTTCTAGTCCCGCCTTAGGTATGAGAACCAGCTGGGTGACTTTTGGGCAATCACCAGGAGACTGGGAGTTCTAGTCCCACCTTAGGTATAAAAACCAACTGGGTGACTTTTGGGCTAGTCCCTCTCTCTCAGCCCAGCCCACCTCACAGGGATGTTGTTGTGGGGAAAATAGGAGGAGGAAGGTGTGCTGGATATGTTCACCGCTTTGAGATTATTTGTAAAAACAATCAAGGCGGGAATACAAATAAACTGCCTTGTTTAACCCCAAAAATTCTAGTCTCAATTTTCGTAAGTTGAGGACTATTTATAAAGGGTTAGGAAACAGTTGGCCGTTGTTAGCCTCAATCTTGTGTCTGCAGTGGCAAGAAAAAGATCCAAGCTTCAGGAACTGCTGTAAAAGTTTTCGTTTATTAATGGATTTGGAGTGTGCTTTGCGTGTTTTATATGCCAGCATAATGGCAGATGCGGTTTTGTGCATGCAGGAAATAACGTTTTTTTGTCACAGTTTCGGTATGAGCGATCACAGATCTGTGATTATTCAGCTGAATCGGAACTCAGGCGAGTAACAAAGAGCTCTTTGTTTTCTTAAAAAAAAAAAAAAAGCTTGGGTTTTGTACCAGTTCCCGCGTGGTTTGCACAGTTTTAAAACCGGAAGCTTAGGAGGGAAATCGTCCTACATAAAACGGGACTTTTCCTCTTGTGTTGTATTCCAACCTTTGTGGGGGGAGAGGAAATAACTTTCCATGCTTTTTCAAAACATCTCTATAGAAGCTGCGGAGCGGCACGACGGGTGTGTCTTGTTTCCTTGTGGACGACAAACTACATATAGCCTGGCTGGGGGATTCTCAAGTGATGCTGGTCCAGCAAGGCAAAGTTATAACTCTGATGGAACCTCACAAACCCGAGCGAGAGGTAACTTGCCCTGTAGTTCTTCACCATTTATGTTTATTTTGGCTCACCTTGGTCTAAAAACAATGACTGGCCTATTTTGGAAGATCCTCCATCATCCAAAAAGCTGATTTCTTTCCCTGTCGTTGATTTATTTTTTTAATCGAAGAATAACCAGACTTGGAAGGGACCTTGGAGGTCTTCTAGTCCAACCCCCTGCTCAAGCAGGAGAACCTATGCCATCTCAGACAAGTGACTGTCCAGTCTCTTCTTAAAAATCTCCAGCGATGGAGCGCCCACAACTTCTGGAGGCAAGCCGTTCTACTGGTTGATTGTCCTCACTGATAGGAAGTTACTCCTTAATTCCAGGTTGCTTCTTGCGGAAGAACAGGGTAGAACAACGGCTCATGACCCTCTTTTACCGGTCTACTATAGAGAGCGTCCTCTCGTACTGTATTGTGGTTTGGTATGCTGGCCTGACAGCTGCGGACAGGAAAGTATTACAGAGGGTGGTGAGCACAGCACAAGACATTGTGGGCTGTCCCCTGACACCACTGGATGACCTCGCCAGGGCTCGTTGCCTTGGAAGAGTGAGGAAGATTCTCAGGGATGACTCACACCCTGGACAGTATCTCTTTACTCTCCTACCATCTGTAGGAGATATAGGAGTATAGCCAGCCGTACCAACAGGCTGAAAAATAGCTTTTATCCGTGGGCTGTCAGGCTTTTTTTATTTATTTATTAAAGAGTTTTACAAAACAAAATTTTACAATATATCCTCAAATCCCCCCCACCCCAAACCCACCCAGTTCCCCCCCCCACTTCCCAGAGCTAAATACAGGATTATAGTTACAATAATCATATTCTAAATAAAAATTATGCATAATATACAATTAACCAAATTCATAATGTGCTTTAACTCCCCTTTAACATAACTACAAACAAAGTACCAATAACAATATCCCACTAAAATCTACTCGTAAGCTAAATGGAACTTTTTAGTCCCATATTTGTTCTGAATATAATTTATCCATCTCCTCCAAACTGAAATATATCTTTCCTGTGAATGATCTTTCAAATAAGCAGAAATCTTAGACATTTCTGCAAGATTCGAAACTTTAAACACCCATTCTTCTACAGTGGGCAAACTATCCTTCTTCCAATATTGTCCCACCAGTATTGTCAGGCTTTTGAATGGGATATAATCTCTGTGAACTTATGCAGAATTGACTTGGGAGGCCGGTGTGTTGTGTAGTTGGTTCACATGGTGTGGTAGGATGGAGGGTTTGTTGTTACTGTGTGTTGGGGGGAGGGAGCACGGGGGGGAGGCTCAGCTAATCTCAATGTACACATGTTGTACTTTGACAATAAAGGGTTATTATTTATTGTTAAGGGACGCGGTGGCTCAGTGGGTTAGGACGCTGAGCTTGTCGATCAGAAGGTCGGCAGTTTGGCGGGTCGAATCCCGAGTGCTGCGTAACAGAGTGAGCGCCTGTTACTCGTCCCAGCTTCTGCCAACCTAGCAGTTCGAAAGCACATAAAAATGCAAGTAGAAAAATAGAGACCGCTACGGTGGGAAGGTAACAGCGTTCCGTGCGCCTTTGGCGTCTAGTCATGCTGGCCACATGACCACGGAGACGTCCTCGGACAAGCGCTGGCTCTTCGGCTTTGAAACAGAGATGAGCACCGGCCCCTAGAGTCGGAAACGACTAGCACACATGTGCGGGGGAACCTTTACCTTTACCTTTTTATTTATTGTTATTATTAGTTTCCATCCATTGTTCCTTGTCCTGCCTTCAGATGCTTTGAAAAATAGGTTGAACACCTTCTTGGGTAGCCCTTCAAATGATTTGTTGAATCAACTGAACACTAGAGCTACAACGTTAAAATGACAGTCCTCAAGAACTTTCTGCCTATGTGATTAGAGACAATAAAATATGAGGGTCCTTCCTTTTTGTTACAAGATTTCATTGATTTCAAAAGAGGAAATGCAAATTAAAAAAGGAACAAAGAATAGCAATAAGTACAAACAAGACGGGGGGGGGGGGAAATTAACCGCTGTGGGTAAAAAGAAAAAAAGAAAAAACGTGTATGTAATAGATATACAATTGACACTAAACATGTCCACCCTGGCTAAATGTTGTTAAATATAACTGAATCAAATCTCATAGGTTCCCCTTCTTGCTTGAGGGGTCTACAAAGAGTTGTACAACTTCCCATCTGTACTTAATTAAAATATAATTTTAAATCACAATCTCATCTCAAACATAACATTCCACTCCAGTCAATTCAATTGACTCTTCACTGCGAAAAGAGTGATTAATTGGTAACCCCAAAAGTTAAACCAATCACTCCACTGTTGTATTTGAAATATTTGGGTCAAAATTTGAACCTTAGGGTTTGGCCTTTAGGCCTACGGAGAGAAGCTGAGGCTTAGTCAAGAAAGTAGAGTTAAAATCAACCGCAGTTTGTGTGTAAGTTCAAGAGTTTATTTTTTTTTTAAAGAAGAAGCGAAGTGGATATTTTTTTTTTTAAAAAAAAAAAGGTTTTCAAGGAGAGCTTGTTTCCCTGAAGTGTTTGAGGTTTTCAAGAACCTGAGAAAAGTAATTTTCGCTTTTTCCAAATCCCTCTTTGTTGCATTGTCGCACACGGTGTGTGTTTCCTTGCCTTTACAGGACGAGCGACAACGCATAGAAGAATTAGGCGGTTGCATAACATACATGGACTGTTGGCGTGTTAATGGCACCCTGGCTGTTTCCAGAGCTATCGGTAAGTGTGTTTCCTAAAGCTAGTTGGACAATGTGCACAATTTAACCGCAGCTGAGCCCAATTTTTTCTGTTGTTAAGTGAGTTTTGCCCCATTCTATGATCTTTCTTGCCACGGTGAATCACTGCAGTTGTTAAGTTAGTCAAATGGTTGTTAAGCGAATGGGCTTTGCTTATCAGAGGGTTGCAAAAGGGGACCCCGGGACGCTGCAGCCGTCACAAATCAGGGTCAGTTGCCACGTGCCCGAATTTTTACCACGTGACGGTGGGGCTGCTGCCAAGCATAAGTATGAAAAACAGTTGCAAGCGATTTTTTCCCCCCAGTGTCGTTGTCACTCTGAATGGTTATTGTACAAAAGGTTGGCTGAAAATTGTTAGTCCGAATGACACAGCCAGCTGGGAAATCAGCTGCCCCTGTTGTGTCTTTGACCAAGCAGGGTTGATTCCGATTGTCAGCCTCCACAAATAGAAGCTACCCCTCACCAAAATGGTTACTATAATGATGAGACAAACTTGGTGACAACAAAGTGAAGGGTTTGGAGGCAAAAAGCAAAGAATGACATGGTTGCCAAAGAAAACAGCCAGACATATTCTAATATTTTCTATTATATAGTCTAGTATAGTACAGTATTCTAGTCTAGTCTAGTCTGTAATTCAATTCTATCCAGTAATTCTATTCTATTCTATTCTATTCTATTCTATTCTATTCTATTCTATTCTATTCTATTCTATTCTATTCTATTCTGTATTTTTATTCTATTCTATTCTATTCTATTCTATTCTATTCTATTCTATTCTATTCTATTCTATTCTATTCTGTAATTCTATTCTATTCTATTCTATTCTATTCTATTCTATTCAGTTCTGTATTTCTATTCTATTCTATTCTATTCTATTCTATTCTATTCTATTCAGTTCTGTATTTCTATTCTATTCTATTCTATTCTATTCTGTATTTCTATTCTATTCTATTCTATTCTATTCTATTCTATTCTATTCTATTCTATTCTATTCTGTTCAGTTCTGTATTTCTATTCTATTCTATTCTTTTCTATTCTATTCTATTCTTCTATTCTATTCTATTCTATTCTATTCTATTCTATTCTATTCTATTCTATTCTATTCTATTCTATTCTATTCTATTCTATTCTATTCTATTCTATTCTATTCTATTCTATTCTATTCTGTATTTCTATTCTATCCCATCCCATCCCATGCTATCCTATCCTATCCTGTCTCCATTCCATTCACATCTCCTCTTTTTCATATTCACAGAAACAGTGGCATCTCACAAAACTTTGGCTGCCATTGAGAGGCTCACATTAAAGATTGCTCTGTACGGTGCATTGCCATAGTAACTCCAACCTGACAGTGCCCATTAAGGAATAAAGTTCGTGCTGTTCGCTCCCAAAGCATCTGCAGTGATATTTTTAATATTTCCAATAGACGCCCAGAAGCGTGCCTTAATATTCATGGCAAACAGTTCTTCCTGCTTGCTCAGATTATTAGGTGTGCAAACACAGGCATACAACTTAGCAACACAGTTACTCAGTGAGCATTGCCCCATTTTGTGACCTATCCTGCCACAGGTACGAGTGCCACTGCTGTCCTTCAAGTTAGTAACACAGTCGTTAAGCGAATATGGCTTCCCCCATTGACTTGGCTTCTCGGAAGGTCGCAAAAGGGGATCACGTGACCCCAGGGCACAGCAACTGTCATAAGCACGAGTCAGTTGCCAGGCGTCTGAATTTTGATCGCGTGACCACGGGGGATGCTACAACAGTTGTAAGCGTGAAAAACACTCATGAGCCACTTTTCCCAGTACTGTTGCCACTTCGGACGGTCACTAAACGAATCGAGGACTGTCTGTGTTTTATCTCCGGTTTCTCGTTCTTTTTTTTTTTTTTTTATAGGGGATCTCTTGCAAAAACCTTACATCTCCGGCTGTGCGGATGGCGCATCCTTTGAGCTGACGGGAACGGAAGATTACGTCCTTCTTGCCTGTGATGGGTTCTTCGATGCCATCCAGCCGGTCGAGGTGGTGGACCACGTCTTGGAGCACCTGACGCGAAACCAAGGAGATGGCCTTCAGACTGCGGAGAAGCTGGTGGCCGCAGCGAAAGAAAGCGGTTCCACCGACAACATCACCGTCCTGGTGCTGTTCCTCCGTGAGCCCAAGGACATTGTCGCCGACTGTCTCAGAGACCCCAAAACCTGCCCTGTGGAGGATGGCAAACAGGGCTCCTCGTTCAGCTTCTTCAGCTCTGGCGCCAACAACTGAGAGGGCGTCGAGTCCAAAAGCAACATCTGCAACGCGGTCAAAGTCCAGATGGTCACCACGTTTTTAAGATGAGCTCTTCCACGTTGGAAAAAAACAAAGATGGCGCCTGGAATGAACGTCGGGATTTGACCTTGAAGAGAAAATCCATCCAGCTGTCCCTTAACCCATGGGTGGTATAACGTCAGACTCCACAGCTGGAGAAAGGGTAGGAGAGAAGCTCCAAGCTTCTCTTGGAGGCATCATCAGGAAGAGAAAAGGGTAGACTTAAGTTTCTGGCTGACTTGGTTTTCCGCGGACGGGGGATGGGGCTTGAACAGAGAAGGTGTCAGTCAGGCTGAAGTGATGTTATAGCTCAAGCTTATCGTAAAAACATAGGGTTCAGATTGGCTGGGGGCTGAAGGCCTTGCTTCTTGAGAAGTTCCAATGTGTGTTCACATCTTATGGTGTAGGGCAGGGGTAGGCCACCTTGGCTCTTTTATGACTCGTGGACTTCAGCTCCCAATATTCCTGAGCCAACCATGCTGAGGGGAAAGGGAAAGTTTCCAAGCTGAGCCATGCTGGCTCAGGAATTCTGGGAGTTGAAGTCCACCAGTCATAAAAGAGCCAAGGCTGCCTACCCCTGGTTTCCTGCTTGAGCAGGGGTGTTGGACTAGAACAGGGGTCTTCAAACGTGGCCCTTTTATGACTTGTGGACTTCCAATTCCCAGAACTCCTCAGCCAGCATGCCTGGCTGAGGAATTGTGGGAGTTGAAGTCCACAAGTCATAAAAGGGCCACGTTTGAGAAGATCTCCAAGGGCCCAGCTCTCTTTTGTTTTAATTGAGGAGGCGCCATTGGAAATTACTTAAATCGTGTTCGGCTGAAAGGGGGCTGCGTTGGGGTGTGGGGGTCTTTTGGAAATTAACCGTTGGAATAAGCTGTGGCTTATTTCCACAGAGAAATTCAGTATTACGTTCAGGATTGGCGTGTCAACCGTCTAGTTCTGTTGTGCTTTTGTATACCAAAGACAATATTAGCCGAGAACGTCAACTACGAGATTTTAGAAAATGAAGTATAAGGAGGTGATAAGTATCTACTGCTCCCCTTCCCTATCCCCAATTATTTAATATATCAAACCTGCTTCAAACTCATATATGGTCATACAGTATCCATAAGCTAAGCTGAGATAACCTAAGTTGCAGTTTAAATTGCCAAACATGGGTTTTTTTTCGTGTGTAATTGTCATCTGTGTCATTTTTTTTTTTGAATTTAACTGTTTTGTTATTTCCCTACTGGTCTGTATCTTCAGCTTTTTTTAAAAAAAAATTCTCCTGGCGGGCTTATTCCAGGGGTCTTCAAACTTGGCCCTTTTATGACTTGTGGACTTCAACTCCCAGAATTCCTGAGCCAGCATGGGGGAACAATGGCCCCTTCATGACTTGTGGACTTCAGCTCCCAGAATTCCTCAGCCAGTGTGCCTGGCTGAGGAATTCTGGGAGTTGAAGTCCACAAGTCGTAAAAGGGCCAAATTTGAAGACCCCTGGTTTATTTGAATCATTTTTTTAGATCTGCATGTTTACTATTATTTTACCACTGGCATTTTGAAACGGGCAGCTATCAGATGTCATTTGCCTGCTGACAAGGGAGTAGGAAACAGGTAGTCCTTGACCTACGACCACAATTTCTGTTGCTAAGCGAGACATTTGTGAAATGGGTTTTGCCCCGTTTTACAAACCTTCCTTGCCGCAGTTGTTAAGTGAATCACTGCAGCCGTTAAGCTAGGAACACGGTCGCTAAACGCGTCTGGCTACTCCCATTGACTTTGCTTGCCAGGAGGTCACAAGATGGGAGGATCACGTGATCCCAGAAAATTGCAACCGTCATAAACACGAGTCAGTTGCCAAACCTCTGAATTTGGATCACATTATCTTGGGGATGCTGCCACGGTCATAAGTGTGAAAAATGGTCATAAGTCTCATTTTTCAGTGCCGTTGTAACTTCAAACTGTCACTAAACGAACTGTTGTAAGTCGAGGACTACTTATATTCTGTTTTACCCTTGTAGGAGTTTATTTCAGACGTTTAAAAAGCTGCTCAAACCCTCAAGGCTTTTTTAAAGGTATGTCCAGATCTCTATAATCCAGGAATACTTTCTCTGCTAAACGATGACTGGAAATGACTGGAATTTTTCCAAAACAGAAGAGGCTTTGAATTAAATGAAACAATCTGCTGTTCCTTTTAGCTGGGCGCTGTTACAAGAAAGCACATTTTTAAGGCTTAAACTAGAAGCGCTGCTGATAGGTTTAAAGTTGAATCTGATGATAAAGAAAAGGGGGAAAAAACTCCTCAGTTATGAAGAGCAACAGGAAAAGTAACCAGGACAGAATCTTTCAAAATCTGTTGCTCTTCTCTGCTTTATAATTTCCTTTTCTTGATTACTATGCCGTGAAGTTGCTGGTAAACTTAGATTTTTTTTTTCTCTACAGCATCCAGCTAGTTGTGAATACTCCAACACTGGAAGTTTTTAAGGCAAGACTGGATAACCATTTGTCTGAAATGGTATAGGGTTTCCTGCCTGAGCAGGGGGTTGGACTAGATGACCTCCAAGGTCCCTCCCAGCTCTATTCTATTCTATTCTATTCTATTCTATTCTATTCTATTCTATTCTATTCTAATCTATTCCTATTTCTATTTCTATTCTATTCTATTCTATTCTATTCTATTCTATTCTATTCTATTCTGGTCTCTATTCTATTCCTATTCTAATCTGTATTTCTATTCTACATTTCTATTGTATTCTATTCTATTCTATTTTGTATTTCTATTCTGTATTTCTATTCTGCATTTCTATTCCTATTCTATTCTATTCTATTCTATTCTATTCTATTCTGTATTTCTATTCTGTATTTCTATTCTGCATTTCTATTCCTATTCTATTCTATTCTATTCTATCCTTTTCATTTCTATTCTATTCTATTTCTATTCTATTCTATTCTCTATTCTATTCCTATTCTAATCTGTATTTCTATTCTGCTATTCTATTCTATTTCTATTCTATTCTATTCTATTCTATTCTATTCTATTCTATTCTATTCTATTCTATTTCTATTCTATTCTATTCTGTATTTCTATTCTGTATTTCTATTCTGCATTTCTATTCCTATTCTATTCTATTCTATTCTATTCTATTCTATTCTATTCTATTCTATTCTATTCTATTCTATTCTATTCTATTCTATTCTATTCTATTCTATTCTATTCTATTCTCTAGTGTCAGGGCTAACCTCAACTCATCTCTTAATCCATGTAAGTTGCAATTCCAGTTTCATTTGCTAATGGAGGTAATTCTCAACTTACGACCACAGTGCAGGCAGGCCAAAATTCCTGTTGCTAAGCGAGACATTTCTTAACTGAGTTTTGCCCCTTTTTATTACCTTTCTTGATACAGTTGTTAAGTGAATCTCTGCAGTTGTTAAATTAGGAACACTGTTGTTAAGTGAATCCGGATTCCCCATCAACTTGGCTTGTCAAAAGGTCGCCAAGGGGGATCACGGGAGCCCGGGACATTGCGACCGTCATAAATAAGAGTCAGTTGCCAAGCTGATGCTGCAGTGGTCCTAAGTGAGAAAAACGGTCCTAAGTCATTTTTTTCCCCAGTACCCTTGTCATTTTGAACAGTCACTAAGCGAGCCGTTTTAAATTGAGGGGTACCTTTGGAGCAAATTGCGTAGCAGTGGTGGGAAATTGTAAGCCAGCCGCCGTGTTTGATTCTGTCTTGTTTCATGGAGAGTTATGCCTCTGTGAGAAATTGTGCGTTGTGCGGATCAGGACACCGTCTGGAAAAGTTGGTCTGTATGGGAAGTCAAAATATTTACTTCAACGTGAAGTCTTTTGGTTGTGCTTGATCAGCAACTAGCTTAAGAAAAGCCCTGAATTTTCCTAGAGTGATTTGGGGAACCTGCCATGATTATATCAAAGGTAGTCAGAAGCTGAGGTGGTGACACACTAAAAGCTTTTTCAAGGAGGAGAAAAATGAATTACAGTATTCACAATATCTTAAAATACGTCCCAGGCTGGATGTGCCTTAATAAAAGTAGAGAATAAGTCAATACTTAAAGACGTATCCTTCACTAGTTTGCAAGTGACCCGGGAAGCTCAGTCCAGGTTAAAGACTGATAAGCCAAGTTTAGACAGTGCATTTTCTTCATGAGGTAGTCCTGCAGTCTTCCTAACTGCTTTTTTTTTCCTTTCAAGGAGCATGTCTTGTTCATCTGTGTTTGATTTTTAAACCCCCGTCTTTCTCGCTGCATCCGAAGTTGGTTCAAACTGTGGTTTGTTCACAAGCTAGGATCATAGAGCAAGAGAGTGGAGTGGAGAGTCCACTCAATCAGTATTTCTCAACCTTGGTCACTTTAGTTTGCATGGACGTCAGCCCCCAGCATTAGTGCTGCGGACAAAGGTCAGCGTCTCTCATTCCTCCAATCTGGCTGAGATTCGGGGGTTGTAACGTGGGCAGAGTTGGTTTGTCAGTGTCTGTTAGTGAAACAAAACGTTCTTAAGTGAAAGGCAGACCCAACCTGGAAGCTTGGAAGGAGAAGCTTCCTAGCAAAACAACTAACCAATGTTACAGCTTGCCTCCTGGTATTTTGGGTGCTCCATGGCTGGAGGTTTTCAAGCAAAGATTGTCCAGGATGATATAAGATCTCCTGCCACGGGCCGAGGGTTAGACTAGAAGACCTCCAAGGTCCCTCCCAGCCCTGGGATCCTACGATTCTCAAGAAATGCCCCGATTGAAATCTGCACTTCAGAGCAGGATGCTCTGCTCTGTAGGGCTGGGATTATTATTATTATTATTATTTTTAAAAACAAAAATTCAGAATGATCCTTCCAGGCCCACCGAAACCGAATGACAAGCTATACAATCTGTGTGTCTGAACCCCTTTCTTTTTAGACTTAAGAGATTCTCTCCTTGCCGTTTCCCTGGGGTGGAGGGGGGGGGGGAAATTAGCCGTGCCCGTTCTTTCTTGGACCTACAAGAAGCTACAGAACGGAGCAGAAACCTCGTAAAGGAGGAGAATAGGTTGCAGTGATGTTTCCCTGCTCGCTCATCAGCTTGACATGCAGCATTTTGCAAGGAAGGCAGGGCAGGGTGCAAGCGCCATTTTTAGAAACAAATGGGAGGGGTGCTGGTGGCAATTTTAAGCAAATCCACCCTCCGACAGCGGTAAGGGAGGGCGAGGGGGGAGTGAGAAAGCGTTTAGGAATTTTGAGTGCCTGGAGGGAGGAAGAAAGGAAGGAAAAACTGCTTGCTTCTTTTTAAAAAGATGCAAAGTTCTGGTTGATGCCTAGCAGACACACACGCACGAGAATGAATGAATGAACCTTTATTGCAGGGGTCTTCAAACTTGGCCCTTTTATGACTTGTGGACTTCAACTCCCAGAATACCTCAGCCAGTGTTGCATTGTCAAAGTGCAACCATGTATACATTGAGATTGGCTGAGCCTCCCTTCATGCCCCGACCCCCAACTTACAGTGACACAAACCCTCCATCTTACTACACAAACACACACACACACACACAGAGTCTTGATCTCTCTCTCTGTACTAATACTTCACGATCATGTGAAGTAGCGCTTTATAAAGCCTTAGTAAGACTACGCGGAGAATACTGCAACCAGTTTGGGTCACCGTATTATGGAAAAGACGTTGAGACTCTGGAAAGAGTGCAGAGAAGAGCAACAAAGATGATCAGGGGTCGGAGGCTAAATCATGAAGAACGGTGGCAGGAACCGGGTATGTTTAGTCTAGTGAAAAGAAGGACTAGGGGTGACAACGATAGCAGTGTTGCAATATTTGAGGGGCTGCCGCAAAGAAGAGAGGGTTAACTTGAAGGCTGGACAAGAAACAACGGGTGGAAACTAATCAAGGAGAGAAGCAACCTGGAACTAAAGAGAAATTTTCTAACAGGGAGAACAATTAATCAGTGGAACGACTTGCCTCCAGAAGTTGTGGGTGCTCCATCAGTGGAGCTTTTAAAGAAGTGATTGGACAACCCTTTGTCTGAAATGGTCCAGGGTCTCCTGCTTGAGCAGACTAGAAGACCTCCAAGGTCCCTTACAACTCTGTTATTCTCTAAAGAGTAAGATCCGGATTTAATTTTGGGTGGGGTGATTAGTTGGTTGATTTTTTTCCTCCCCGGTATCGTTTCTCCTCCTTGGCAGGTAACCGTCTGCCTTGTACACCTGCTGCTGTAGTGAAAACTTCTCCAGGTTCTGGGACTTGACAGACCTTGACAGAATGAATGGCTTGATTGTTTGAGCAGAACTGGCAGCTCGGATGGTTAATTGCAGCATCAGGTTTAATAATTGACACTTGATAGATCTCAAAATTAGGACAGCCTGTTCTGTCTTCTCCTTTTTTTTAATGTGCTGCCAGAGCGATTTATTATAAACGATTGGCAGAAGAGCCTCGGTAGGAACGGATTTTGAGCTTGAATTGATCTTCTGAAGCTCGTGCTTTCAATTCACCAGAACAATATTGGGGTTTCATCCGACAAGCCCAGTGAGATGACGATCTATGTCCAGAGTTGGAGGAGAGAAAGGAGAAAGGAGGTTTTGAGAACTGCACTCTTGTTGCATCCCACCGATCCTGTTACAGAGTGATAATGTGAAAATGTGTATTAAACTTCCTGCTTTGGAAAAGCAGAAGTATATAAGTTTAAGTTTTCAAGTTTATTGAATTTTCCTGTAGGACTCAGGGCGGTTTACAAAGTATTTAAAAACATCAATACAATACAAGAGTTAAAAACAGTTAAAATAATTACATTTGATCCCTGAGGGGGGAAAAATAATAATAATAAAAAAATAATCTATCAGCCTGGGCCGGAAAGCTCAAAGAGCCAGGTCTTCAAGTCCCGGCGGAATGACCGAAGGTCATAAGCTAGCACGGCGGGGCTGGGCACCCATCTTCTTGCCACAAATCCCATAATTCTGCGCCACGGAAGAACGGATAACCCTGCCTTTTAGAAACTGCCCTGTGGGCAGGAGAAGAAGCAACAGATGGAAACTAATCCAGGAGAGAAGCAACCTGGAACTAAGGAGGAATTTCATGACAGAACAATTAAATCAGTGGAACGGCTTGCCTCCAGAAGCTGTGGGTGCTCCAACACTGGAGGTTTTTAAGAAGAGATTGGACAGTCATATGTCTGAAATTGTATAAGGTCTCCTCTTTGAGCAGGGGGCTGGACTAGAAGACCTCCAAGGTCCCTTCCAATTCTGTTATTTTGTTATTTAATTAATGATAGGCTGGGCATTGAAGGGAAGCAATATGTCGTAACGCATTAAACAAAGGCTGTTTTGCCATATGCCTTTTTTTTCAAATGCATGTCTTTTCAACGCCAAGGGCTAGAAACTTGCTTTTTTTTTTAAACAAAGAATAACAGACCAGATTCTCAGGGGATACATAAATCGATCATTTCACAGTGTGTTTCCATAACTGCGAGAGGACAAAGGCAAGCGAGACGGATCTGTCTCGCCAGAAAAATCAAGCTCAACGTGGGGGGTACAGGTAGTTCTCGACGTACGAAATTTCGAGCCCAAAATTTCTTTTCGATAAAGTGAGACGTTTGTTAAGTGAGCTTTGCCCCATTTTATGGCCATTTTTGCCACGGCCGTTAAGGGAATCACGGCAGTCGATAAAAGTGAAGTCACACCCATAGATTTTGCTCAACAGAAGATTGCAAAATTTGGATCACGTGATCCCGGGTCGCCCGCAATCGTCATAAATTTGAACCGGTTGCCAAGCGTCTGAATTTTGAATCACATGACCCTGGGGATGCTGCAGTGGTCATAAGTGTGCAAAAGTCATATGAGTCGCTTTTTTTTTGGTGCCGTCGTAACTCAGAACTTCTAAATCAAAGATTACCTGTACGATGGTGCCTAGATCCTTTGTTGATGACCATCAATATGTTTTTTTTGCCTTTGAGCCAAACCAGAGACCAGCCAGTAACTCTTATTAATCACATCTTTGCATCAAGCCATTTATATCCAGCATTTGGCATATATTACATAACTCCAGAAGTACAGGCAGTCATGTTCTATTTCTGTAAACACGTCTACTGATTTTTTATTAAAAAAAAAAACTTGTCAGTGTTAACCACTTGGAGTATTTAAAAAAAAGGGGGAAAAAAACCTATAGCTTTATCATGGCCACGAATTAAAGCCCTCTCTGTCTCTTCCGTTGTTCCGTTTGATCTTGAAAGGAATAACACCAGTTGCGATGCTTTTGGCTAAGGCACGTTTTAACCTTGAAAACCAATTGTTTTATTTATTTTAGAGACGGTCCTCATATCAACAAACTGGATTAGAGTGAGATTTTTTAGAGACGGTGAGGTCTGGAATTTTGGCCCGCTAATTTGAGGCGTTTTCATTTTGCAGGAGAAAAGATTTGTGCATTAACTGTAGCTTGGATTTGAATAATATGCTTTATATAGCTGTTATCATACTGTATGTGTGTACGGCCCTTTCCTTTCCTTTCCTTTCCCCCTCCCTCCCTATCTATCTCTTTTCCTCTCTCTTTCTTCCCCTCTCTCTCTCTCTCTCTCTTTTTCTAGTGTGGCTAATATATACATCCTGCAATATTTATCCTGAAATTGAGTGAATTTTCTCGAAAAGGTGTGGGTTCATATTTTCTTCTCAGTATTTACAGAGGGCTTCACATCCCTTTTTGTGTAAGTTGCGGGGGGAGACCCCCTGCTTGTTGCTAAGTATTAATAAAGTACCACAAATTTCATTTGAAGCTTTCTTCACTTTGTTGATGGAGAGGCTGCAAAATCTGAAGAGTCTTTCCCCCCCCCCCAAGGCCGCTGCAAGGTTTAAAATTCAGGGCTAAGCCCTGCATGCTCATGTGTGTTTGTGTGTGTTTTTCTCTGTGTTGAGTTTCCTTCTCCTCCGGTTGTCACTTCAGCAAGCCTGCCTTCTCGACAAATTGTCAAAACACTTCACCCCGACAAAAGAAACAACAGCAGAATGCCAACATGTTTTAATACCCTGGGCTTGTTTGCCTGCAGCTGGATTCCTTGAGCATCTAGATTCAGCTCCATTGTCTTACAGTGCCACAATCACACACACACACACACACACACACACACACCTTTTCCAGAAAGGCTGTTCTCTGGCTGTTTCCAACACAATTTACGTGTGAGTAACTGCTCTTCACTCGGAAGGACCAGTGGTAATTTATTCTTCCATTACCTGAAGCTGCTATGTTGCAAATAGCTCATATTGAAATTGTGTGTATGTGTGAGAGAGAGAGGAGAGAGAGAGGGAGAAAGCGATGGAGAGAGAAAGAAGACAGGAAGAGACAAAGAGACAAGACGGAGATGAAGAGGGGAGAGAGGAAGAGATGGAGAGAAAAGATAGGAAGAGATGGAAGAGAGAGAGATGGAGAGAAGACAGGAAGAGAGGAAGAGATGGAGAGAAAAGAGGAAAAGATGAAGGGAGAGAGGAAGAGATGGAGAAAGGAAGAGGGAGAGATGGAGAGAGACAAGACAGGAAGAGAGGAAGAAGGGAGAGAGGAAGAGACGGAGAGAGACAAGACAGGAAGAGAGGAAGAGATGGAGAAAGACAAGAGAGGAAGAGACCCAGTGCGACATCAATTTTAACCACCATGGCTGGAAAGAGGGGCATTTTTCAGTTAAGTCGAAAAGATGTTGCTTTGAAGTTTCTTCCAGACCTGCAAATAAGCTGTAAAATATCAAGGGAAATCAGGCATTGAAAGCTTTTTGTTAAATTTGGACAGTGGGTTTTGTAAAAGAACTTGGTTATTTTCTTGCAGACATTTCACCACCCAAGTAGGTAACATCATCAGTACCAACAGGGAATGGGGTTTTTGCTCTCCGCTAATTTATTCCTATTCTGAGCATCTTTTAGAACAGGGCTAGTTTTTAGGATTCAGATTTAAGCCAAGAAAAGATGGGGAAAATCTTTTTTTAAAAAAACAAAACCCGGAAATCTTAACTTGCCATTCGGGTCAGAACATAATCCAAGGGCGGGACCATTTTAACCGCATCCCGCATTTAACTATGGCCCATGCATCAGACTCCGTTCACACCTAACGGGGTTTACACGTGCTTTAATAAAACACACAAAGTCATCGGCCATCTGTTCTTCCCCCCCTCCTGGTGAAAAACCCGATTATGTAAAGAAGGAGAGGAAAAATATTTTTATTGCAAGCAATATTGTCATCTGTGATTTCGCTGGTGTTCCTGAGCAATTTTCTTTTTTTTTTATTTTTTCACACGGAGATCATGGAGAAGAAACGGTTTCACCGTGTTCTTCCATGTGGCGCGTGAAGCTGTCATAAAAGAAAACAGGTGTTTGGCCCGTTGCGGGCGTTTAAATCCATCTAGATTTTAAATACTGGAGGGTATAGCTCACTTTGGATGGCCGTGTAATGAAAGAGTCAGGGTAGGTAGGTCTCTTGCCAAGGAATCTGGAAGAAGCAAAAGGAGTTACAGATCCTAGGTCAAAATCTCTGGGAATGGGGTGCTGAGTACCCCAAAATTAGCAAGTCAAGAAGAACTAAATGTGCTTTTTTTTGCCCTAACTTGCCTTACTTTAAATTTTATAGAAAGAGACTAAAAACAAACCCGTGAAATAGTGATTCCTATATAAGATTAGGAACAGGTTCATAGATATGTCTTGAATGGCAGGTAGTCCTCCTTTATTGACCAGCTGTCCAAAAGGTTTTTTTTCAAGAGGCAACTGGGCGTTCTTGTTTTATCTTTGAAGAGGTTTCGCTTCTCATCCAAGAAGCTTCTTCAGCTTTGACTGGATGGAGGAGCTGAAGAAGCTTCTTGGATGAGAAGTGAAACGTCTTCAAAGAAAAATAAGGAAGTCCAGTTGCCTCCGGGGGGGGGAGCACCTTTGGGACAACCATGACCTGGATGACTGAGAATCTCCAAGGATGTTGACCGGTTGCTTAATAAGTTCAAATTTATACGACCGATCCATCCCACTCTGACCAGCAGCGAGGGGGATGATTGTGGTGGTGATGGGTACGTTGTTTGGAAACCTCAAAAGACAGATTGGAGAACATCCCTGTGATTGCTGAGAGCTGACACCGACCTGAGGGCACCTGGTCAGCCAATGTGAAGACCAAGTTCCCTGGAGAAGTCCGTAATGCTGAGAGAGGTGGAAGGGAAGAGAAGAAGAGGATGACCAAGATGAATGGACTCAGTTGTGGTGGTAGGCAACAAGTAAACAATTTGAAAGAGACTTCAAAGACCAGGTTGGAGAAAATCGGTTTGGTGGCTAAGAGCGGATGTTGACTTGAGGGCATCAACCACTCCATCAACAGAAAGACTCAGCTCTCTTGAGACGTCCATTATGCTGGTCATGGTGGAAAGAAGGAGAAGAGGACAATCGGGGATAAAATGGATGAACTCATGTACAGGAATGATGAGGGCACCATTGGAAGAGCTGAAGGACCAGGTTGAAGATAGCTCAGCATGGAAAAATCAAATTTATGTGGTCCCTAGGAGTCAGAAACAATTTTATGGGACATAATCAAGCCATCACTCTCCCAGTTTGAGCTCCCTCACAGGGTTGTTGTGATAAAATTAGAAGAGCAAGCACTGGGGTATATGAAGACCTGCGGGAATGGCAGGGATATAAATTTAAAGGAAAGACATACAGGTATTGTTAATTGCCTTTAGTAATTTTTTTCATCTTGTAAGCCGCCCAGAATTTGTAAGGGAGATGCATTAATAAAGGCATTAATAAATCAAATTTTTTAAAATATTTAACATGTTAAATTTTTTATGCTGCCCACCTCCCTTACAAATTTTTTATGCTGCCCATCTCCCGTACAAATAAACATTTTATTAAATAAAAATAAGTTTAACAAAATATATTTAACAGAAAAAAATAACATGTTAAATATATATTAAAAAATAGATTTATTAATGCATTGCTTGGAGCAGGGGCTGGCTGGAGAACAGTCTGCTGCTTCTCTCTTTTTTTTAAAAAAAAAATCTTATGCCGAAAAAATTATTTTTATCAACTCTGCAGAAACCTTGCCCTCTTGGGGTAATAATATCAGATGCTTGAAAAATGAACCTGTGGGACTTTCTGTTCTCCGAGCAGCACCAAGGCAGGGCCACATTTAGAGAAAAGCAAAATCATAAATGGAATTAAAATAAATAAAATAAATTCAAAGGTGGGGGGCGGGGGGGCATTGCAATTTCGAAATAAGAAATAAAATTGCAAAGACTTGGAGGGGGTAAAAAAAAGAAGGAAAATCAAAGGGAAACCACGTGATTTACAGATTCTTCTCTCGTCTCCTCCCCCCACCTTTTCTGTCTGCAAAACCCCGCCTCCCTGGCCACGCCCCCTCGCCTCTACGTCCTCCGCCGCTTTCCCGGGCCACGCCCCTCGGGCTGCGGCACCCTCCGTGCCGACGGCGAGGTAAAGGCTTTACGCTCGCGCGCGCGCGCGCACGCACGCCCCGCCAATCCGAGCCGTGAAAGCCGTCCCCTCGCGCGCGCCACGCCACGCCTCTCTCCCCCCCCCGCAGCCGAACCAATCGCAGAGCGTGGACCCGGCCCGCTCCCCCCCCACCCGTCAGGCGCGTGCGCTGTGGGCACGGGCTAGGCCCCGCCCCGCTCCCCTCAGCCGCCTGTCTCTCTCAGAGAGCGGCTGACGGGGCTGTGAGGCGGCCGCGGTTTGTGGTGTCTCCGCGTCGCCTTCCTCTGGCAGCCCGTCCTCCCTCGCCTCAGCGAGCCGCGCAGAGCGACTTCGCGCCTCCTTTCCTTCTGCTCGCCCGCCGGTCGGTGACCCCCCCCCCCTTCAGCCTCGCCTCCCCTCACGGAGAACAACATGGCGGCGGTGTCGGGGGCCGCCGCGGGCAGCTGTGGGAGCCCTGCCGGGGTTCCGGAGATGGTCCGCGGGCAGGTCTTCGACGTGGGGCCTCGCTACACCAACCTCTCCTACATCGGGGAAGGGGCTTACGGGATGGTCTGGTAAGCAGGGCCCTCGCTTGGCCCGGCAGGGGATGATGGGGACGGGGGTCCGGTAGCAGGCGGGGGAGAAGCTGGGGCGGGGGGGTTTGCTCTGCAGACAGGCGGGACCACTACTCCCATCGCTGCCTTTCCCAACTGGGGGTGGATGATAGGGATGGTGGTCCAGACAGGGGGGAGATGTCCCATCGTTGTCCCAGCCTTTCCCCATGTGGTAGTGGATGATGGGAATCTAGGTTAAGGCTGGGCGTGTTGCTTTCCAGGCAGGGACTGGAGAGCCTTTCCGTCCTGGTGGTGGTGGATGATGGGGATGGTGGTCCAGACAGGGGAGGTGATGGGAAACCGTCCAGACAGGTTGGACCACAACTCCCATTGTTGTCCCAGCCTTTCCCCATCTGGTAGTGGATGATGGGAGTCTAGGTTAAGGTTGGGTGTGTTGCTTTCCAGACAGGGACTGGACAGCCTTCCTGTCTTAGTGGTGCACGATGGGGATGGTGGTCCAGCAGGGGGTGAGTGGGGTGCCCTTTGCGCTGCACCTTCCAGACACGTTGGACCACAACTCCCATCGCTTTCCCAGCCTTCTCGTGCTAGTAGTGGATGCTGGGATTGTAAGGTTGAGGCTGGGTGGGGCATTGCCTTCCAGACAGGTGGGAGCGTAGCCCCCATTGCTGACCCAGGGACCCAAGAGCCTTTCTCTCCTAGTGATGGATGATGGGCATGGTGGTCCAGGCAGGGGAAGGGTGGAAAGCCCTGTGTTCCGCCTTCCAGACAGACTGGGTCACAATTGCCATTGCTGTCCCTGCCTCGCTGGTGATGGCAATCTAGATTGCGGGTTGTGCATATGCTGCCTTGCAGACATGTCAGACCACAAGGGCCATCACTAACCCAAGGACCAGAGGGCCTTCCTTTGCTGCCAGTGGATAATGGGGATGGTGATCCAGACTGAGGAGAGGTTGGGGACCATGAGTGCTGCCTTCCAGATGGATTGGACCTCAACTTCCACCACTGCCCCAGGGAGCAGAGGATCTTCCAGAGCTGGCAGTGGGTAATGGGGATGGTGGTCCATCCTGGAGAGAGATTGGGGCCTTGACTGCTGCCTCCTAGACAGGTTGGATCACAACTCCCATCGCTGCCCATAGAATCGGAGGGCCTTCCCATGTTGGTGGTAGATGATGAGAATGGAGTCATAAGGCTGCCAGGCTCTTGCAGATGTGCTGCTCCACCTTCTCATAGTTTAAATGACAAGGGCAGCGGCAATCCACACCATCTTCATGGGATCCAAGCTTCTTTTGGGGCTGTAACCCATCTGCACAAACTGACTTGTGGGTGCCGCGGCCTTTTTAATTGCAACCCGGTCGCCTGTGCACTGGTTTTCCGTTTCATTCTGCATCTCACACAGGAGCAAAAGGCAGCCTAGACACGGCTCCCCACTCTGCAATAACCCAGTGAAACCCAGAAAGAGAACATCTGGCCCCGAGTCACCCCAAGAATTTTCATGGCTGAGTGTGCAACAAGGTCCCTCTGTTCAAAAGTCACCACTTTCACTGCCACACCAGGCTAATGTTCTGTTCTTGCTGGCCAAGACGCTCCACATCAAGTGCGAATGCAGTTGGGTGCCTGGATTGCATTCTGCAGAGCAATCTTGGGCATTTTTATTTGGGAATGACACCAACTAGGTTCACACCTCCTGGTTAAAATATCCTTAGGATTGCAGCCTTGTCTGTTTAAAAAACAACAACACATTTTCTCCTGCCTGTTCTCCCTCAATGAGGCATTCGGGCTGCCTCATAATGTAATGCAAAGCAGTTAAAATAGGTGCGTGTTGATGTATATCAGTGATTTATTTATTTTAAGCAGTCACTGTTTTGTTTTTTCTCATTTTCCAAAGGAATTGACATCTGAAATTTCATAATGTCGTTTAAGGGCCCGGAAAACATGTCTTATATTTTAATTGTGCCAGATTCCTTGGGGAAGCATTGTTTTTAGGCAATCGTAACCTAAAATAATAAGTCTTGCCTCGGGAAGCATATATTTCAAATTCTCATTTTGATCCTATGCATATTTTCCCGAAATTTAATGAGACTTTGCTGCCACGAATAAAATCTAATGCCTATTATTGGTATTATAACAGCTATAATAATCTAAGTTATTATCTCCTTTCCCGGATTACGTAACAAAGCACCCACAGGCCCAAGTTTATTTGCCTGCTGTAGTTTGAGCAAATCCCTTTATACTGTTGCCGTCTATACAATCTAAAAAGTGACATTTAATGCCAGATATTAATTATTAACCATACTGTTCATTGCAAGCGTGAAACTGAGTATGGGTCTGTATAAGTGTGCCTGTGTTCATATTGAGATTGAATGTATGCCAGGTATTATTTAATTCAGAGGTCCCCAACCTTTTGGGCACCAGGGACCGGTTACATGAAGAGAGGTTTTTCCACAGACTGGAGGGTGTGTGGTTTTGTTTGCTGACTGCATCCTGCAGGTGGGGCTTTGCTTGTTTGTATATGTGGCCCGGTACCAGTCCATGGACTGGGGGTTGGAGATCTCTGATTTAATACATTTTATATGTGAGTTTTCTGGGGAGTCCAGAAAAATACCAGAAGAACATCTGATCCCTCACTGCATACTCAGCTAAGGGGTGGGGTGGTGGGCTGGAAGCAAAGGCCAAGAGTTGTATTTCTAAATGGCCATGGCTGCTCTTGATGAAATCAAATGGGATCCTCAGTTGGGTTTGGATGAGAACTTATTGTATGCTGTTTTGATTTACAGTAGGAGACTAGGCCAAATACGAAAAAAAGGCAATTTATTTTTGTAGGGGTTTTGATGGATAGTGTGTTGTGTCTTACATAGTGTCTTACTGAGAGCAAGGAACAGTGCCTTCTCTAGTTATTAGAGTCAGCAAGGGGGCAAGTGATATTACAGGCTTTTGTTGTGAAGGCTTTGTGCTTAACGCGGCTGGCGCAGCTCTTTTTCATCTGACATTCAGCAGTGTTCCTCTGTTTTCAGTCTCCTGTGTTGTGTAGACTAGCCAGTCTGAAGTGTTGTGTGGACTAAGCTGCGCAATCAAGTGCCTGCCCCTCACATGGTGCAAGATCTATCACAGCAATATCAATTCAGAGGGATAGGCAGGAAAGTGTTCTGTTCATAGCATGTGCAAAGCATATTTTACATTAAGATCTTTTTAGTTAATTATTTTCCTCTTGAAAAAGACTGTTCGGCTCTTAGCTTTTTTTTTTAATCAATGCAAGCTGGCATAAGTGCTCAGATCTTCCACTGGGGAATTGCCTTTTTCCGATCCAGCATAATGAGCTAGAGGGTAGTTCATTTTAAAAATTCTAATATCTTTATACTTAACAGCTGTTTGACTACTCGACTAATCCGTGGATAGGTTTGTCTTAATCAAGTAATAGAAAATTTTGAAGAAAATACAGTATTTCTTAACCAGTTAATTGAAAGAATTGCGATTCTGTTATGTTATGCAAACAAAACTTTGTACTGTAGGTTTTGTGCTTCATTTCTGTGAAAATTGTTTCTGCGATTTAGTTTCAGATCTGAAGCATAGGTATGTGGCAATCAGCTGTGATGCTAAGGCAGGAATTTAAGGAAAGTTCTGTGTGTGCAGATTAGTGAGAAGTTAAGACAGCCATGATTTATATACTTTTAAGCAGATTATAAGGGTATGAACATCCTGATTCTGAGTCAAGTTATTAATGCTTCCATTTCATGAAAAAGTGTTCAGAATCTTTGCAAGATCTGAGGCCTTGCACTAATGAGGTTGTCGTTGTTGCTAAAACACAGTGACCAAAGGTTCCTCTTACCCAGATTCCTATCCATGTTTGTATGTCGGCTTCAGCGTCAAATGTTCATGCTAGTCAGGCAGACTAAAAAAATTTCACTATAGCTGGAAAACGCAGCTTGTTTGGATAGCAAATTTATCCTCTGGGTTTCTCCAATTTCTTCAACACACCCTTTCATTCTATTACAGTACGTGGCTGGATTCATCTAACATTGCAAAGCCAGAATGCTTTTTTTTCCTTTTTCTTAGCCTGTTGTGCAAACCCAATCACTTGTGGTTTAGTAAGTCGTGGTTAAACAAATCATGGTTTAATAGGAAGAAATGCAGCCTTTGATTATTGTCCCTTTCACTTTTGGCAGTTTTTACAACCTTATCTGGCTGATAGCAGAGTTCCCTGGCAAAAATCTGCCAGGCTCAGCCTGGGATTGTTATCTTTTCCCACTGCTGAAGCTTTAATCTGTATTTTTTTCTTCTGTATCTCTGCATAGTTGTGGCACATTGCCATTTACCTGTTCGCCTTCTTTCAACTTCATGCTAGCCCTCCTGTGGCTTATTCCCTTTCTCTCTCTCTCTGACTTTCTTTCCATTCCTGGGCAATTCAGCATTCGTGTTAATCTTTTTGAACCATCTGCTTCCAGTTTTCTCTTGCACTGATATAGAATCCCTTCTATCCTGGCTTCTTGTAGCCCTTTTTTGTAGCTTGGTCACCATTTCATTTTATCCTTCCTTTGATGTCTGTTTTTTCAAGGTGCAGTGTACTGAATCTGCAGTCATCTTTAATATGTTATTTCTCCTGTCACTTCTGCCCACGCTTCAGGGCTTGTAACTTAGGAACATAGGAAACTGCCGTCTCTGGCTCCTCTTGCAGAAAATACTAAGCCATAATTCTTCAGAATCCTGGCCTAACATTCACAAACAAACGAGCATGCCAGTGTTCTCTGCTTGATTTTTCAAGCTCATCTTGGCTTGGGGTTTTTGTTTCGTGTTTTTGGTCAGGTAGGTAGCGCTGAATGTTTTAAGATTGAAAAAGCTTAATGTTGCATTCTGAAGACAAATCTCTGGACCAACAAGATACAATGTGTAGCTAGAACTCAAGGTTGGCTGCTACCTACTTCATTTAAAGAAGGAATTGGCAAGGTAATTCCAGCTTTTTTTATTATGATGAGTACTCGTATGCTTCCTCCCTGGAGGAAGAGTGAAGTGGAAGCATGCAGCCTTGAAAATAGTCACATTTTGAAACATTAATGCTTAGGAATGTGGCCACTGAAATAATACAATAGTATCAAGACTTTTGTCTTTAACTCATCCCTTTCTTTAGCTCTGGACTCAGGAGATGCACAATAACTGCTCATCCCCTCTGTTTGCAAAAGCTGAGAAACCCGAGCTGCTGAATTTCTTTGAAAGAAATTTGACTGAAGCTGCCCATAGTAAATTCATGTTCCTTTTTCCTCTGTTACATTCCAGACACGGTCTGGTTTACGCTTGCTCTAATAATAGTTGTTTCTTTGTCCTCTTTCTGCCAAAGCCTATACTTGTTCCACCTCTGCTCTCAGTTTATGCTCTGAGTTTGTTTTTGAATAAAGGTGGTGACGAGTGCTTCTCACAGGCTATCCTACTTCCTATTAGTTAAAGTGATAGAAATAGATTCTTTTAAACTTTTCAGTAGCCTAGGAGACAGCACAAACCTCACAAATAGCCACCACAGACATGGAATTCTGATTTGCCACACGGGGGATCCATTCTTACTCTCCTGAAGAATTCAAACATTCCAGTAGAATTCTTCCAATTCCTAGAGCGGTCTTCCTGAAGTTGAGCGCTCAACAGGTGCATTGATGGACCAGCTCTCCCAAAAAGGGCCATTGAAATCATCCTTGGAACAGACTATAAAGAGCGTTAACGTTTTCAACCCCTTCTCTCTCGGTTTAATAGGCAAATCATAAAAGTGTGAAGCAGGAATGGCCATTTACCTGTGACTCTTGAGAAAGTGGTGATCCTGACCATTTAAAATCACTTGTGGCCTTTGACAAAGGTGCACTGGCAAACCAGTAGCTTGTTGCTCGGCGAAAAAAAGAAAGAAGGAACTTATCTCCTCACAAGTCAAACAGATTGTACTTTGATCTAGGTAATACCTTTGGCCGCGTTTCCAAGGAATTCTGGGAATCGGGTCCTTTGCACACTGATTTGGAGAGCATCTGATTGAGGAAGTTTATAAAACATTAACTTCTTGGATTGTTATGACCCACCCATAGTCGATGAGAGTTGGGCAACCTGCAAGCTTAATTGTTATTACCCGTTCCCCCTTCATCAGCAATATAAAAATTAATTATTCTTAGGTGTGTCAGCCTTTTATTTCACTTCAGTGTGCGATCCACCTGTTTTGCACACGCATGTACATCTAAAGCTCTTCTTTCCTAACAACTTCCTTTAGCTTTTGATGACGGCTTTCTTACTCCTTTAGTTTTCTCTTCTGGATTATTCTATCACTTATCAATCTGTTATTAGACAGTTCTCCGAAACTCTTCCTTTTCATTTGGTTAACTTCACGGGGGAAATATTCTCTCTCCCTGTAAAGCAGGGGTCTTCAAACTTGGCCCTTTTATGACTTGTGGACTTCAACTCCCAGAATTCCTCAGCCAGGCATGCTGGCTGAGGAATTCTGGGAGTTGAAGTACACAAGTCTTAAAAGGGCCAAGTTTGAAGACCCCTACTCTAAAGAGTAAAAGTGGAGGATAAAAGCAGGCTGGACTTAATCCTTCCTGAATTCCTCCAGGGTTAAATTGGCTGCAAGGGTTTGTTTTTGTTTTCCTCCTTTGCAGAAGTTTTGTTTACTTAAAACATTTTTAACCTCTTTAATCAGGAAGATTGTCTGAAAACTCACAAAAATCTTCGTAAAGAGAGTGCCCTGGCTCCAGACTTATATCTGTAATGTGTGACACTGGAGGAAAAAGCAATGTGATTTACAGTTGTTATCCTGGTTATCTAGAAATAGTTCATTTAGCCTGTTTGAATAGCTCAATGAAGAACGGAGACTGAGAATCTCAGCCAAATTTGGCTTTAATTCCTTTTGGTCTTCTACATTATTGGAATGGTTCTGCTGGTTAGACTATAGGAGTTGCCTTTCTGTTAAAAACCGAATCGGTAAGCATCTATTATTAGGCTTGAAATCTGGAGTGAAATTTAAACTAAATTAAGTGTGGTCGCCAAGCAACGGCAAGAACTGGGTCGACAAGCAATAATCTTGCTCGTCTTCTAAGGACACCTTCCTTCAACTTTTCAAGATTCGAATAAGCTTACAATATTAGTGTTTGGCAGTGTTGAAGAACCACCAGAGCAGGGGGGAAAAAAGTGCCCTTGTCAACAGCACAACAAGGAAGGGGGGAAAAAATGGACTGGATGGCGGGATTTAATGTATTCAAATCCACAGGGGAAAAAAAAAATCCCTCTTGTTTATTTTTATCCTTTGCTAAATTGTAGCACTTTGCACCTCTTTACCATTGTATCCCGTAATAGCTGTATGTTTACAGAGCGGGGCAAGACTGTTGGCAGCAGAGCTAAATTAAGTTTTGCGATAGGAGTTAAAATGAACATTTCTGTGTGCTTGATTCAGTGACATCTGCTGTACATAATGGGGTGGCCCAGATTCGTCTGCTCTTCTTCCTCCTAACAGCCCCTCTGCCCTAAAAATGGTGAATGGGTGTCCTGATCTGGAGGACCCCCACTCCCCTCTCAGTCCCGAGTCTCTGAAATTAGGCAAGTTTCGTTAGGAAAAGAAATGGGTGGACAAGCTTGCTGTTTGCAGCCTCAAGTGTCTATAAAACGAGCCTTTGTTTGTTTGTTTTAAACAACATTTCTTTGGGGACCAACAATTTCTATCTACTATATTGCTGGGAAGGAAGCAACATGTGAAGGAGCTCAATAATCAATATGGGAAAAGATTTAAAGGAGAAACGGGTGCTCTGAGGCTTTGTGGTCATCGGCATCAAAGGAAGCTTTTAATATCGAAAGTTAACGAAAAGGTGGTTGGAAGACAATGTTGTGATTCAGGGTCAGCCTGTGGGTTCGGCAGTTGGGTCGGATGATCCAGAGGAGGAGGAGGGGGGTGTTGGAGAGCCTGCAGAGGACAGCCCTGAGGCTTCGCAGAGCCCCCAGCCAGGCCCCTCCCAACTGGTCACGACGCAGACCCAGCTGTGTGAGCCTGACAGTGTGGATGAAGATGACCCACAGCTGGCCCTGTTCAAGGACGCCCGACGCAGGAGGCAGTCAATCAGGAGTAAACAGAGGAAGGCAATGGGGCACCTTGGAAGGAGGCAGAGAGAAGCCACGCCCTGAACTGTATAAAAGGGGAATGCGTGGGAGGGCTGGTTTGCTGAAGGCAACCGTTTGAATAGCTCCTGTTTCATGGTTCATGTCTTGTTTTGCTCTGTTTTATGTTAATAAATTTGGCAGGCTTAGTTCCAGCCTCTTGCCGTTTGTAAAGGGGTTGTCCCTGCCTTTTCTGCAGGGCCGGTAGTAGGCTGGTACACAACAGACAAGGTGGAGACTCTGCTAAGTTATTTAAGGATGTCTCTTGTTTTACCGATTGTTGAGTTTATTTTATCACCTTTCTCTCCCCCCCCCCAGTTCAGCCTACGATAATTTGAACAGAGTTCGAGTGGCGATAAAGAAAATCAGCCCTTTCGAACACCAGACTTACTGTCAAAGGACCCTGAGGGAGATCAAAATCCTGTTGCGTTTCAAGCATGAAAATATTATTGGAATCAATGACATCATTCGGGCTCCAACTATTGATCAAATGAAAGATGTGTATCCTTTAAAAAGCCTACATTCTTCTGTTCTCCTTGTCGTCGTCTTCTTTGCATTAAAGTAAAATTATTCTGGTTATTATTTATATGCATTGGCAGTGCATATATCTCTATCCGTAAACAACACAGAAATATTGTAATTGTGTCTGTACTGTAACTATATTGTGTAATAAGAGAAATGCAGTTTTAAACATCTTGGAAGCACCGCCAAATTACATATCTGATGTAAAACATTTGTTAGTTTTATTGCCTTAATTCAGTTCTCAGCTACATTGTGCAAGATCTCATGGAAACGGATCTTTACAAACTCTTAAAGACTCAACATCTCAGCAATGATCACATTTGTTACTTCCTTTATCAAATTCTGAGAGGACTGAAATACATCCATTCAGCCAACGTATTGCACAGGGACCTCAAACCGTCCAACTTGCTGCTAAACACTACTTGTGATCTCAAGGTTTGCATTTGGCTTTTTGGAGGTAGCTCAAGTGATTACAAAATAACACAGAGTTGGAAGGGGGATCTTGGGAGGTCCTAGTCCAACCCCCTGCCCAAGCAGGAGACTCTATACCATTTCAGACAAATGGTTGTCCAGTCTCTTTTTGAAAGCCTCCAGTGATGGAGCACCCACAGCTTCTGGAGGCAAGCCGCTTGTTCCACTGGTTAATTGTTCTCACTGTCAGGAAATGTCTCCTTAGTTCCAGGTTGCTTCTCTCCTTGGTTAGTTTCCATCCGTTGTTTCTTGTCTTGCTTTCTGGGGCTTTGGAAAATAGGTTGACACCCCCCCTCTTCTTTGTGGCAGCCCCTCAAATATTGGAACACTGCTATCTCTGAAGCCTTTTCCCCTTGTGGAATATAACCCCCTAAAACGGGGGTAGGCAACCTTGGCTCTTTTATCACTCGTGGACTTCAACTCCCAGAATTCCTGAGCTAGCATGGCTGGCTAGGAATTCTGGGAGGTCCACGAGTCATAAAAGAGCCAAGGTTGCCTACCCCTGGCCTAAAGTTTACCAGACCTTTTTTAAAATGAATTTTGCTGTCCTGAAAGCAAACAAAAAACCAAAACCCTTACTCTTTCTAAAAAAAACCCAAAACCCTTTCTTCTATCCCATAATAGACATGTGACTTTGGTTTGGCTCGTGTGGCAGACCCAGATCATGACCACACTGGTTTCCTAACAGAATACGTAGCTACGCGTTGGTACAGAGCGCCTGAAATCATGTTGAATTCTAAGGTGAGAGTTGAAATGTTTAATATTATAGCAGAGTCACTTGATCCAATTCAGTCAGCCAGTGTTACTTTTTATTCCTCCTGAAAATCATTTTAGTCCTATATAACTGAACGAGCCCAGTATATATAAAATATTACTTTAACTTTGCTGACCATAAAAAAAGGTTCTTCCTGTTTTATAAACAGTATTTTTTTTCCTAGAATATTGTCCTATTTCCCCCCCCCCCCCTGCGGAGTCTCATGGCTGGGTAACATGTATATTTTCCATTTGAGGTTGTTATTAAATATTAAATACCCCTGGACTCCAAGGAATTGAACTTTTAGCTACAGTAGTTTGTGGAGTCTTTATTTTTTGATAATGCAATTGTAATGCTTCAAGACATCCTAAGTGCAGAGACTAAAACATTCTCAAATGGTAGAAGTAGTGACATGTGCTAGAAAATGATCATATTTTAGAACTCGAACTGTAAAATATTCATTACGGCAATTTTTTTCCCTTCCGTTTTATCTCCAGGGTTATACCAAATCTATTGATATTTGGTCTGTAGGCTGTATTCTGGCAGAGATGCTCTCAAACAGACCCATCTTCCCAGGAAAACACTACCTTGATCAACTCAACCACATTCTTGGTAACATTTTTTTTCTTTTTACATATAAACAATACAGGCAAAAGACTTTTAACATGCCTAATTGATGTTTCTTCCTTTTTCTTTGTTTAGTTGTTAAACTAGAAACTTGATATTCGACAGGCAGATCTACTTTATTTTTGCACTAATTTTTCCTTCCTTTTTTTTTGTCTTCATGTTGTAGGAATTCTTGGGTCTCCTTCCCAAGAAGACCTGAACTGTATAATCAACGCGAAAGCCAGAAATTATTTGCTTTCTCTACCATATAAAAATAAGGTTCCCTGGAACAGATTGTTTCCAAATGCTGATCCCAAAGGTAATTTAAAAGAATAAGATTTATTTTTTTTTACTCTGCTTGTAGGGTGGAGGGAGACAGGCATTCCTTGTAGTGCACAGGGATATAAATTAGGGAAATAGGAAAAAAGCAGCAGGGGAAAAAATGTTATTAGTTATCCTGTCAAGCAGAAATAAAAGCAGCTGACAGAATTCTCATGCCGGTCCATAGTTCTAAAAACGTGCAAACATTTTTTTTTCTTCTTAGTAAATGTTTTTATTGTAGGCGAAGTCCTGCTCGGAGTAGCGCCCACCTTTTGTGGTGGTTGTGTGAAATTGTTTTTGCATCCCGGGGTGGGGAATTAAACATCACTCAACACACTGTATGGGGTGGACGTCGGGATGAGTAGAACGCGAGCCCAACTAATTCTAAAAATTGTTTCTCTAGCTCTTGATCTGTTGGATAAAATGTTGACTTTCAACCCTCACAAGAGAATTGAAGTGGAAGAAGCCTTGGCTCACCCCTACCTAGAACAATATTACGATCCCAGCGATGAGGTAGGGACGCTATGGTGTGGCTTGTTTGACAGGATAGAAATACTTTAATTCAACGCTTTGAATAGGTGGGGCAGCCGGAGGCCAGTTAGTACTTCTAGCTCAAATCTTGTTTTGATATATTTATACGGATAGTCCTCAACTTACAACTGTCTGTGGAGATTCTCAGTCATCCAGGTCGTGGTTGTCCCAGACGTGCTTTTTATATCCCTTGCGGTCATTTGCCCACAGATTCAGGTGACCCTGAGGGCACTCCAAGTGGCCTTGAGGACTCTCAGAGAGAGAGAAGCAAAACATTTTCAAGGGGAAAAAAGTCCAGTTGCCTCTTGAAAAAGCAGCTTTGGGTCAACAGCATACTAAAAAAAAAAAGTTACAACTGGTCCTTGCACTGGTCACTGCACCCCTGCGGTGCTTGGCCTTTACGAAGGTTACAGCATGCTGGGGTCACAGGATCTGCATTTGCAGCCTTCCCAGGTGGCTTCCGGCAAGCAAAGTCAAATTTCCTTAACGACCTCATGACTGACTTAACAACTGCAGTGATTCTCTTAAAAAAATCACGGCACAAAAGGCTGTAAAATCAGGTGTGGCCCACTTAACAACCGCCTGAGCAATGGAAATTCTGATCCTGATGGTGGTTGTAAGTTGAGGATTTAAAAGTTTAGCCATTTAATGAGGGTCTCCCGTTATAATTTCTGACGCTGTAAGATTGGTTTGCTTTCAAGATAAATGTAAGCAGAACCACACCTTAAGTCAAAAATAGCTCTCCTGCCACACAAACACGGTAGTTATACTAATTTTTTTTCCTTGGCATATACCAATAAATATGTGAAAAAATCTTCTCTTGCCAGCTCTCCAAACCATATCTTAATAAATGTAACCAAGTAAAATTTCCGTAACTGCATTTTGGTCGACGTGACTATTAGTGCAAGTAATTTTAACATGCATTATTTTCTAAGAGTCGTGTTCTAATTTTGACCACAAAGTCTTCTGAGCAGCTTTACAACATTCAGAAAGTCAAAAACTTTCCAATATACCTATTCCTTTTGTGCTTCAATATCCTTCATATTTCTGATGGGCTGTTCTTTATTTTTATTTTTTTTTAAGCCTGTAGCAGAAGCGCCTTTCAAATTTGATATGGAGCTGGACGACTTGCCGAAGGAAAAACTGAAAGAACTAATTTTTGAGGAAACTGCCAGATTCCAGCCAGGATACAGATCCTAAATGGCATAAGGGTACATCTAAGTGTTTTAATCTTAACTGTGTAAAATGGACACGCTTCTTTTGTATTTAATGTAACCATTTGATAACTATTAAATTATTATATATGATCACAGTTAAGAGTTGTCAATCATGATAAGCCTTTCCAAGCATGCTTGGAAAAATTACTGAGAAACACCTGGTATAGCCTCAAGTGGCTATTCCAAGATTCACATAAAATATCTGAAAGGATTCAGAAAAACAAAAGTCACTGACTTCAGTTACTTTTCCTAAAACACTGATTCCACCCCTCCCCCTCATACAGTGTAATGTAGTCTTCCTTAATAAAGCAAAGATAATTTGCTGTTTTGTCGAGTACTCAATATACACACCCAGAAAACAGCACCTGTAGTATTTTGTATTCTTTGTACAGCAAAAGCTGAAATATCAAACTTTTTGCTTTAAATAAAAAAAATGCTTTGTGGGTCCTCCTTCAGAAGCCAAGGTAAGCTTTCCTGAATATATTGTCACTTTTTATGTATAAGTTGTAAGCCGACCAGAATCTCTCAACACTGAGACGGAAGCATACAAATTTAATAAATATGCAAGGTTCACTGCTAGAGGTAAATTCTGGTCAGCTTCTGCAGATAATCCTGTGTTATTGTTGTCTCAGATACGTTGTATAGATAGTCCTCGACTTAAAACCATTTGTTTAGTGACCGTCTGAAGTTAACAACGGCACTGCAAAAAAGTGACCTAACAACTTGTACAGTGTCCCCCACGGTCACATAATCAGAATTCAAACACTTGGCAACTGGCGTGGATTTATGACAGTCGCAGTGTGCGATCCCCTTTTGCAACCTTCCGACAAGCAGAAGTCGACGTGGGAAGCCGGATTTGTGTCACAACCGTTGTTACTGACTTAACAGCTGCCGGGATTCCCTGAACAAACGTGGCAAGGCAAAATTGCAGACTGGGGCAAAACTCACTGGAGAAATGTCTCGCTTAGCACCAGAAATGTGGGGCTCTGTTGGGGTTGTAAATTGAGGACTATCTGTGCTGCGTGATCTCTCTGTACTCTGCCGTGTATGTTCCGTTTTCCATTAAAAATGTTTCCCCCTTTGTCTTTTTTCTATAGGATAAAGGAATTTAAAGGGCTGGGCGCTCTCTCCATAGACGTTCTCTTCCTGGTTCTTTCTCTATGGTCATATGATGTGGCCTCCTTCAGTTTATCCACTAACATTTCAAGCCATTCAGGAGGACCATTTCTATGGTAGCCCTGGCTTTCTATGTCTTCAACCGATTATTTATGCCTGAAGAATCGCTACCGATACTCCTGGGTGTTAAAACCCCTACCGATCTTTTGCAGGTACTGTCTTTTATCAACACGCCACCCCTAGATGACAGTCACAGGCTTAAACCACGTCCCTTTCTGGTTTGAAAGATGCAGTGTTGGTCTCTGATCTTTAGGAGGGCAGACGATTTTGTACCTTTATAATCATTTTCGTTTTCTAGATTTTTTTGTGGGGAAAAAAATTAATAATTAAGGAACATTGAGGGCACTTTAAGTCAAGGGCATTCGCCACAACTTTTGCACTTCTTTAAGCTTGCCATCTTGACTGGCATGCACAGTACGAGAGGACAGATCCAAGCATACACTGTATTTATACTTTTAACTTCTCTCCCCCCCCCTCCTCCCCCTGGGCATAAATTAAGGCAAGTCACTTCAATGCTGAGACGTTTCGGCAAAAGATGCAGGAGAAAACACAAAACAAAAAAAACCCCACCCCTTCTTTTCCCCACTTTAAGAGGTCATGGTACTTACGCAATCTTAACTGTGAATGGTACACCCGAATTCTAACGCCACCTTTACAAGGTGCATCTGCTTACCTAGAAGCCTGTCTCGTTGATTTCAGCGGGACGTAAATCTCCGCCGACTTAGAATTTCAACTGGTTTCAAACACCAGCAAAAACGGCTCGGAACGAAATCTGGCATTTGATGGGTTTCTTTCTTGGAAAGGGGGGTAATATGTACTAGCAGAGAAACCTTTTGTGAATGCTGTTCAATTCCACCCAAAGAACGAAGAATATCCTCACTTGGTACCTTTCTTTTAAATGCATGTGGTGGGCTCTGGGAAAAAAAGAAGGAACACTGCATCTTTAAAATAAGAAAGTGAGAACAACTTATTTCTTTAGCGTGTTAGCATTTCGCATTGATTTCCTGTAACTTTTCCCCATAGGCGTTCAGAATTTATAATTCTGCACCTCTTGTTCAGTCAGCTGATTTAAGTTGCGTTATCGAGAACGCTGACCCGGGGCCCACAAAATGAACCTGCCACTTGTTTCATCAATACTCTTTAAATAAAAAAAAATAGCTCTTCAAGTATTTGTTTCTGAAACTGTACAGTGTGGAGTATACTAGATGTTATGTTCCAGTGCGGTGCCTCTTTGACAACTTTTCCCCCCACTGCTGTGTGGTGAGAAATGTTAACCTTGTTTTAAAATGATGACTGTGTCCTCGCATGACTGTTAAAAAGCTTTCTGTGCACAGATGCTTGTCTTAAGTGCCACATAGCTGGAGCTGAAACAAAAAAAAATTACCTCTTAATTGTGCCCAATGAATCTCTCCCCAGCAAAGAGAATATTTCATTGGGGAGAATAAGCGTGTTTTTAGCTGTTCCATCTTTTTTTTTTTTGCTCTGTTGTCTTTTGGCAGCAGTGCCCTGGTTAGGAATCAGAAATTAAGATTTTGTTTTGCATATTTTACCTTTACTTTTTTCAAAGAATTTTGTTTGCCTTCTGAAGAACCTTTGATGGGAGTCCTGCCATTTTAGTCTCGGGAGGACTTGCATTTAATTTTACTTCCTGCAATGGTGAGAAGGTCTTTGGGGTAGATTCTTGGTGGGGCCAGTCATTGTGTATATATGCTGAAATAAATAAGATTTTTTTTTCTGTTAAAGAAGTAATGTGGCATTATGGTTCTCAGCTTGATTCACAGTTAGATAGTTCTCTGGTCCAAATTTCCATTGAGCTCAATGAGACTGTTGGTTAGGAAATTAGAATTACAGTTTTGGTCACTTTAGGTGCATCCAAGGTTGATTAAAGTGTATATCAAAGTTTATATTACGTGTTTACAGTTGACAGCATTTTACATTCGTGCATAAGCAATCAACCTACTAAACCAAACTTAATAAATGTGTGTCTCTGAAAGTTGCTTTCTGTTAACTCTCATGGAATCTGCAAGAAGCATATATTGAGAATATTCTTGGGAAAGGTTCTCTTGCAACTTCCTATGACTGTTCAGACCTGTCCTAGATCTGCCTTTAATTTTTTTTAAACAGTTTACCATAATGACAGCAGTTGTCGAGCTGTTCTTGGGGCTCAACTCACATCCTTATTGCAACATTAATTTGGTGATTTTAGACTGTTACAACAAGTCTCTAGAGTGAAACAATCCAGCAGTTTTTGTTACAAGAATTGAGAGTTTTATTGACTTTATTATGTTTTGTACTATCCTCTTCGCCTGCGGTTTAAAATTGGACAAAGGAAGCTACAGACAAAACATAATAAAACCTGCTTTGAGGTGTGAATTGACTTCTGGCCACTAACTGTTCATTAAAAGCAGATCTTTTGACAGAATAGAACATTGTTTTTAAAGAGATGCTTCTATCGATACAGTTGTAATCCATTATTTCTTATGCCATATTTACTATAAATTACATTGTTGATAAAGAATATGCAATCGTCTTCATGACTGTTCAAAAAGCTTTGATCTATGGAAATATGGAATAAAGGGACAGATTGGACCTAATATGAATTGAATGAACTTCTGCTGCCATTTGCAAAATACTTTGGATAACATGTTTTGAGACCATGCAGATCAATTCGGCAAAATGGAAGACCCTTTGATGCAGATCCTTCATGGAATTCCACCAGCCACATAATATATGAGCAGTCCAAACAACCTAGTTTTAAAAGTAAACACACACCCCCGCAAGAGATTTGAGACCACAATTCCCAGAGTTCCCTGCAACTACGTTAGCCCTTTTAGGTGTTCTGGTTGTACCACAGTGTCCGGAATATGGCTGGGTGTACCTTAATTCAGGGACACGGTGGCTCAGTGGGTTAGGACCCTGAGCTTGTCGATCAGAAGATTGGCAGTTTGGCGGGTCGAATCCCGAGTGCTGCGTAGCAGAGTGAGCGCCTGTTACTCGTCCCAGCTTCTGCCAACCTAGCAGTTCGAAAGCACATAAAAACGCAAGTAGAAAAATAGGGACCGCTACGGTGGGAAGGTAACAGCGTTCTGTGCGCCTTTGGCGTCTAGTCATGCCGGCCACATGACCACGGAGACGTCCTCGGACAAACGCTGGCTCTTTGGCTTTGAAACGGAGATGAGCACCGGCCCCTAGAGTTGGAAACGACTAGCACGCATGTGCAGGGGAACCTTTACCTTTACCTTATCTTAATTCAGGGGTCTCCAAACTTGGCAATTTTAAGACTCGTGGACTTCAACTCCCAGAATTCCTTAGTCAGAAATTCTGGGAGTTGAAGTCCACGAATCCTAAAACGTTCCCAGGTTTGAGAACCTTGCCGTAACCTTGATTGTGCTTTAGTAGTGGAAAGCGGTATGTAAAACAAGTGGAACCCCTCATTGGCGGTATGCTCCCCCCCAAACGGTTTTGCAGAAATCCTTCTCATCCCTGCTAGTTCTAGAGCCTAAATGTAGGAACTTTGAGATATGCAACACCTTGTATATTGCCAGCAAGCTATAGCACGTTTCTACATCGTGCACTTTGCTGTAGCATACTCGGATCACTGCAAGGAATCACAGGGATATTTTCAATGTCTTAAGGCTACATTGGTTCCTGCAGAAGGAACCTTACTTGAAATTTGCTGAGGTGAGGCAGACCGAAAGATAATACTTCCAGCCAACAATGTCTTGAGGCAATTGTCAGTTGAACGGCAAGTTTGGCATCCGAGGTTCACGCCTCAAAGTAAGTTTGGCTTTAGATTTTGAGGAAGCATTTTTTCCCGAGAATTACAAAGCCTTACGGGAGTTGTCCCCCAGCTGTTTGGTTGTCGTCTCCCGAAATTCTCCATCCGGCTAGGTTGTCGCCAAGAATCTGAAGTGTGCCCAGTTTAGGGAAGTTGGGATTGAATTACTGAAGCCTTGAAGAAGACCCGTCACCCTGTCCAGTTGGGACAAAAACTGGAAGAAACGGTACCATCTGGAGAACCCGCAAAGTTTTGCAACAAGTCGGTTTGCTCTTTTTGCCTTTTCTCGTGGCGCGTCGGTGTATAACGCACTCCTAAGGAAATAACGTTTCGCTTTTATATTGCTTTGTACTGTTGGTGCCTTAGTCATGTATCCCAGGCCGCCTGCATAGCTAGTTTTAAATGAACGGTTAATTTAAAACCAGAAATGAAAACAGAATTTTATAAAGGGTTTCATGTATGTGACCCGATGACACAAAACATTTTTATCGTGTGACAAAATTTGTGATTTGGTTCTTATGCTATGTATAGAGTTATTGTAAGTAGAAAAAAGTTTATATTTTTGTCTTCTGTTGTAAGCGTACATGCTTTTTTTTTTTAAATGGAACAGTTAACGTCTTGTTAGTACATGCCATCAGATACTTGTAAAAAACGAATGTGAAGGAACTCATTAAATTTGATCCTGGATTCCTAAAGCAACAAAGTAGCTGTGGATATTTGGAATGACAAAGAAGCTGGGTCTTCTTTCAAAAGGCATTTAACTCACAGCGCACACATTTTTTTCTACAATGCAGGTAGTCCTCAACTTACGACCTCAATTGAGCCCAAGGTTTCTGGTGCTAAGCAAAGACAGTTAAGTGAGTTTTGCCCCATTTTCCAACCTTTCTTGCCAGGCTTGTTAAGTGAATCGCTGCAGTTAAGTTAGTAACACAATTGTTAAGTGAATCTGAATTCCCCCATTGACACATTTGCAACTGTCATACATATGAACTGCTGGTTGCCAAGCTTCCAAATTTTGATCAAATGCCCATGGGGATGGTGCAGTGGTTGTAAGGGTGAGAAACAGTCCTGAGTCAGGTTTTTTTCAATGATGATGTAACTTTGAACAGTCACTAAACAAACCGTTGTAAGTCGAGGACTACCTGTAATCCGTTAAAAGCAAGTCGCAAAGCCACAGAGAGCAGGGAAAAGGGAAGAAGTGGTTCTGAAGCTAATGCAGGCATTCATTATTCCACTTGGGATCAACAGGATGAAAATGGCCCAGGTAAAATAAATGATAAATAGCATTGCCACTTTTGCAACGGTTTGGAAGAATCCAACCCCTGATATCTCAAGAACACCAGGTGGCCTCCTTTCCCCCCTCTTGCACCTCCCTTCAGTCTTTTTCCAATGGTAATCTTCCAGTTATAATTTTATCTCACGGTTCCATTTTTCATTAAGCAATCAGTTATTGACACACTCTCTCCAAATCCTTAAAAGTTCTTCAGATCACAGGCTGTAGTATTTGACCTTAATCTATCATTAACAATGAACAAATACACACACTTAATTGGGTAAATATCCTAGAATGTTAATATACACATTTTAACCGGATGAACCAAGACATTTTAAAATGTAATTTGCAATTTAATACATCTTGAATTCCTCATACCTTACCGAATTGACTACCCATCTCCATCTTATACGTATCATACTATTTTGTTCTTCCTGTACATCTTTGGTGCTGCTATCCATGTCTTTCATTGCCGTATGCTGAATAAATCAATTCATTGTGCTAAATACTGGAACACCTGGAATTCTGCAACCAGTCTTGTTCACCCTACTACAAAAAAGATGTTCAGACCTTGGAAAAAGTTTAGAGAAGAGCAACTAAAATGATCAAAGGCCTGGAAACTAAAACATATGGACGACAACTGCAGGACTTGGGTTTGGCTAGTCTAAAGAAAAGAAGAAATAGGGGTGATAGCACTGTTCCAATATTTGAGGGGCTGCTACAAAGAAGAGAGGGGTCAAAGAGCCTTGGTGGAGCAGTGGGCTAATGCCTCCTTAAGTAACACCAGCTGCCTGCAATTAGTGCAGGTTCGAGTCCCACCAGGCTCAAGGTTGACTCAGCCTTCCATCCTTCCAAGGTAGGTAAAATGAGGACCCAGATTGTTGGGGGCAATTAAGCTGACTTTGTAATAATGCCGCTGGGTGTGTGTGTGAAAGCCCTAATAAGCAGGCATATACATAGAATGAAGGCTACTGCTAAGCTTGTAAACCGCCCTGAGTCTTCGGAGAAGGGCGGGATATAAATGGAATTAAAATAAAAATAAAAACTATTCTCCAAAGCACCAGAGGGCAAGACAAGAAAGAATGACTGGAAACTGACCAAAGAGAGAAGCAACCTGGAATTAAAGAGAAACTTCCTAACAGTGAGGACAATTAACCAGTAGAACAGCTTGCCTCCAGAAATTGTGGGCCCTCCATCACTGGAGATTTTTAAGAAGAGACTGGACAGTCGCTTGTCTGAGATGGCATAGGTTCTGCTTGAGCAAGGGGCTGGACTAGAAGATCTCCAAGGTCCCTTCCAACTTCTATTCCTATTCTATTCCTATCCTACCCTATTCTAATTTTAGGAATCTTCAAACTTCATTATCACTTTGGGAGTTTCTGCTGCAAAGGTTGTTTTGTACTGCTGTTTAGAGGAATGTTTGTGCTCAGAGAAGAATTAAAATTAATACTCCAGAGAATTAATTACGGTAGGAGACAGATTTTCCTAAAAAAAAATATTCTCCTCTTTCCATGTGATTGGAAATGATTCCAAGCTACAGTTCAACTGCAGTATGTTTGATGATGAAGGATTGCTTAAAAGTGTATAGCTATGTTTACATGTGAAACTATGCAAACTACGGTTTAACAAACCCAACGGTTGAAGTCAGACAACACGCTAAGCCAAAACCAAGATACACAAGCCTTAATGTGGGGTATGCATTTGATCCCTGTTTCTGGTTATTTTAAGGCCTGTAGTTAATCATCACGTGACCCAAAAGGGGAGTTGTTGTTGTTAGCTGCGAAGTTGTGTCCCACCCATCGCGACCCTATGGACAACATTCCTCCAGGCCTTCCTGTCCTCTACCATCTTCTGGAGTCCAAGGGGAGTACAATAAGTAAAATTTATACTAAACCAATAGCTGTCATTAATTTGGCATTTTAGGTTCAAAGACGACTTCGGAGGCTACCTTTCATAATATTTTTTTTTTACTTCGTTATAAATGGAGCCCTCATCACATTGCAGCGTGGCTTGGCCAGCTCAGAACAGTCTGCAGCCTGTGTCACTAACTCAAGCCCAGCCATCATGACGGTTATTTTGTGGGGTTCTTTTTTAAGCGCAACCTTTCATTTCTTCCTTTAAAAAGTCTATTTTTTTAAAGAAGGAACTCCTGAAGATATAAAGTTTTTAGATGGAAAAAGAAGGGATCAAAGAACTGGGTATCAGATAACCCATCTCTTTTTCGTTCGCTTGCTTGCTCCGGATTGCATGACTTTTGGCATTCCCCTACAGCAGGGGTCTTCAAACTTGGCCCTTTTATGACTTGTGGACTTCAACTCCCAGAATTCCTCAGCCAGCATGCCTGGCTGAGGAATTCTGTGAGTTGAAGTCCACAAGTCATAAAAGGGCCAAGTTTGAAGACCCCTGCCCTACAGGATTCCACTAACGCACAGTGCCCTTCAAACAAGTTAACTCGTGTGGCAAACAAAAACATTCTTTGCTGGAGCTGCCGCTAGATGTCAGCAACATTTTAAGGATTCCTGTGTCTCTTTTCCTGCTGTCATAATTTCCTCCTAATCTCTTTGCTCCTTCACATAACTATGTTGCAAGAGCCAAGCTTGCTAGCAATGATTGGGGTGGTGATGATGACACAGCCCAGAGCCCCTCCTTGAGGGAGCTGGTTGGTCTAGAACAGGGGTAGGCAACCTCGGCTCTTTTATGACTCATGGACTTCAACTCCCAGAATTCTTCAGCCAGCATGCCTGGCTGAGGAATCCTGGGAGTTGAAGTCCATGAGTCATAAAAGGGCCGAGTTTGAAGACCCCTGGTCTAGAAACATGAAAAATAGATACGTGATAAATAGAATAGAAATAGAATAGAATAGAGAATGGAATGGAACGGAACGGAATAGAACAGAATAAGGAATAGAATAGAACATTACAAGGAACAGAACAGAATAAAACAGAACAGAATAGAATAAGGAATAGACTAGAATGGAAGGAAACTGAACAGAACAGAATAGAACAGAATAAGGAGTAGAGTAGAGTAGAGTAGAATACAATAGAATAACAGAAAGAATAGAATAAGGAATTAGAATAGAATAGAACAGAACAGAAATACACATCAACATCAAACAAGAACGTGTGCTTGTTTGGTGCTTGGAGAGAATTTGATAGACGGATATTAAATGCCAAATCCAGTTTAAACACCTGGCTGATTGTGTGACCAGCTAATAATCATACCAATAGTAATAAACTCCTTCACTACAATCCTAAAACATCTGGAGCACCCCTTGAACACCATCAAAATTGACAAAGTTCCCATTTTAGTCAATTGCAAAAGGCGGCTTTGCTTGGAACAGCTGACATCCTACAACAGTACCTTTAACATCATCAAACATGAACATCTGCCTATCCCAGGTCCTTCGGAAGAATTCCATAGGTGGGCAGAAATGCCAAATTAAGTGTAAACATCTGGCTGATCAAACGAAGAACCATAATTTTGCAATTAAATTACTAGTATTCCTAGGTAAACAGAGCCAATCTTGCAACAGATCTTTACCAATAAATAAAATATTTCACAATGCTTGGTAAAGTCAGAGAAGTGACTGGGGTAAATAAGTCCCTGGCATCCTGGTTCTGGACTACAACTCCCATCCGCCTCCCTGGAGACGCCTCAGACAAGAACATTGTTTGATTCGCTTTACGACTGATTCCTTGGGGTGGGGGGCTGCTTTGCTGGCGATCTCACGCTGCCCTGCAGGGAGCCTCGTGCAGTGCCAGTCGCTGCCAACTCCAACCCCCTTGCAAGCAGAGAATGACAACACCCATCATCCCCAGCCGTCCTCTCCCATCGGGTTCAGTCACAGGGCTAGTGAAGTGCTAAGAAAAATTGGCTTGCAAAGGGTGCTTCTAATGCTTCCCCGCATCTGAGTTGGACATATTATTATTATTATTATTATTATTATTATTATTATTATTATTATTATTATTATTATTATTATTATTATTATTATTATTATTATTATTATTTTTAATCCCATTTATATCCCGCCCTTCTCCGAAGACTCAGGGCGGCTTACAATCTAAGTAGCACAAACTAATGTGCTTAGCAATAGCCTTCATTCTATGTATATGCCTGCTTCTTCTTCTTCTTCTTCTTATTATTATTATTATTATTGTTATTGTTATTGTTATTATTGATAATGATGATGACGATGATGACGACGATGACATTAATGACAATTATAACGATAACAATGACAATAATATAATGACAATGATAACAACAATGACAATAACGACAAGAGCAATAATAATAATAACGAAATGCATAAATCTCCCCACCAGCCGCCAGCTGAGCAGGCGCCTCCGTGAGGGCGCTAAGACCCAGCGGAGGCGGCATCGGCGGCCGGAGCGCTCTGCCTCGCGATTGGCCGTCGCCCGCGGCAACGCCGGACGACGGCGCGCGCCTCTTCCTCGGCGCTCGGCTAACGGCCACCGGGCGGCGGGCTCCTGCGGCGCATGCGTAGAGCCGTCAGCCCGCCCAGGGGGCGGGGCCCGAGGAAGCCCCAAGCAAAACAAAGCCCGAGGCGAGCCGGGCGGTCGCGGCGGCGGCGGCGGTCGCGGCGGGGGAAACAGGATGCGTCGCCGGCTGCCCGGGCTGAGGAGAAAGCGCGCAGCGGAGGCGGCGGCGGCGACCTGAGCGGCGCATGCCCCCCCCGCCCATCTTCGCCCGCCGGCCGTTGGGGGCGTGAGGGAAGCCCCGCCCCCGCCCCGCCCCCTCAGGTACGGCGCCCCCGCCCCATCCTCCCCTGCGGGACACGCTGGGGCTGGATTACAGAGCCCATCCCCTCCTGATGAAGAGAGAGCCATCCTCCCTAGTCGGGAGGGCAGGAGGGGCTGGCTTCCCCCCCCCGCCCTGGTGGGTTGTCGATGGGTGGGACTACATATCCCATCCCCACGGTGCCCAGCCTGCCTCCCTGGGGATTGGGGAGCTGGGAGGGATGGGGAAGATGGGACGAGGTTCCTGTGCCGCTCCGGGTGTCTGGGTGGATTGGACTACACATCCCATCCTTCTCTTAACTCTTGTCTGGGTCCCCGCTAGGAGACCCATGCTCCCCAGCCTGCAGCCCCTGGGCAGTGCGGAGCCGGGAAGGATGAGGAAGATGGGACTCTGTTCCCTTGGCGTTGTAGGTTTCCTAGATGGATTGGACTAAAGATCCCATCTTACCCAGCGGAGGGCTGGGGAGGCTGGGGCTTCATTGCCCTGCCACCCATTGTTCTACCTAGAATGGATTGGACTCCGAATCCCATCCTCCTGCCTCTTGGCCTGCTCCCCAACAAAACCCATTCTCCCCAGCAGGTGCCCTCCCTAAGGGTTGAGGAACCTAGGGCTGGGGAGGATGGGGCTTGACACTCTTAACTGCTGTGTATTCTAAATGGCTCGGACTACAAATTCTATTCTCTCTTTCTACAGCCACCCAAGTCTCATCCCATTTGCTGGAGATTGGGGAACCAATTGCTATGATGGCTGGGGAGGCCATTTACCCCCCTCCCCACCCCGTTGTGTGTGTCTGTGTTCTAGATGGACTACAAATCCCATTCTCACAGCTTTGGGGGTGTTCCCTACCAACAAAGACCTATTATCCCCCACCGGTGCATCGTTGAGGAAACCAAATGCAATGAGAGGAAAGGCTGGATGAGATGGGACTATAACGCCCATCCACTTCCCATCCGCTGGGCGGGCTGGCATCCCAGGGCATCTGGAAGGCCCATCAACCCACTCAGAGCGCCCCCACCCGCATTGGGCTACAATCTGGCTGGGCGCGATGGGATTTATAGTGCAACCCACCTGAAGGCAGAATGGCCTTTCCAATGATTGCCCTCTCCATTATGGGACCCCCCAGCAGTGCCCTCGATTCTATTTTAAAATTGCACCATAAAAATATCCCTGCACAAATGTCCTGGGAGGATGCTAGTGGCCCTCTTGCTTGCGCGCGTGTGCGCCTGAAAAGTGCCCCCCCCTTGCACCCGCTCTGACTTCCCCCCCCACCTTCCAAAGGAAGCACTTATCTGGAAAGACGAGGCAGTGGATCTGAAATGCAGTGCATTATAAATGCAAAATCTTCAACCTATTGCAAGTTTTGCCAAAAATAATAATAAGAAGAAGAAAAGGCAGCTTCGCCAGCCTGTCTTTTTTCTGACGGCCCGTCCCTGCCGATAACCAAACGATTTCATAATACTTCTTTAAAAAAACACATTTACCTCCCTCTCCCTCCTTCGTAGGCTCGGGTGGCTTCGAGCAATCCCACACCAATCTCTTGACGCTGCAAGTTCTCGCTTTGTGGAGGCAGGGAGAACCGGCAGCCTTAAGAATGAAACCCGTCTTGGAGTGACCCTCCAAATTTGGAGTGACCCTCCAAATTCACGAAAGGCTTGCGAAATTCCTCGTCTGACTTTAGACCCGGGCCCCATCTCGCCTTCTAAAGCTGCGGAGAGGAACTGCAGGGCGGTCGGGAGCTGTGATAGCGTGGTTAGAAAGGCTGGTGGCAACAAACAATGCAACAACAGACAAAACAGTTGAAAAGACACCCCCCCCTTTAAGAGTGCGGTTCTACTGCAAAAGACAAACAGAGCTCCCCCTTTGTGGAAACTGGTGCAGACCAGGGAAAACATCCAATGTGTGTGTGTGTGGGGGGAAAGAGGGCTGGTTGAAATGAAAGGGGGGGCCTGGGGAATTGCTCTGGGTCCCCATGATCTCTGAAGGAGGATAGGAAGGAAAAGGAATTGAGGAGGGGGCTTTCCTGAAGCCAGGACATGCCTGTGCGGCGCATTCTGGCTTGCAAGGGCCGCTTGATTCGCCTCTGAATATGAGTTCGATTGGGGAAGGATGCTTGTGCCTAACCTCTCCGTGTCCGTTCCTCTTTTTCTGCTTTTTTTTTTCCCCGTGAGACACACAGTTCCCTTAGTGGGTTTATTGGGATGAAAAAGATTTAAATCGACGGAGTTGCGATTCAAAAAAAAAAAATAAAAATAAAAATCCAGTCCTGTTTGGGAAAGCAGTGGAGTTGCCAATTTTTAGGATGCAGGTTGAGAGCTGGTCTCAGCCAGGCTCTGAACTCTGTACCCTTGCAGAAAAGGTGTGTGTCTGTGTGTGTGTGTGTATGGGGGGGGGGACTTAACCCCCTCCATCTGGTTTCCTGGGAGATACAGGTGGTTGTTTTTTTTTTGAGCAAGTGGCCTGGAGTCACAAACCTCCCTGTTTTATCTGCTCCTGCCTCTGCCCCCATTGTCTTGGTGAGTTTGCAGCTGGGGGCAGTCTGAATGAATGTTGGTCTACTACTCAGATCTGTGCATGTTCCTATGACGATCACGGTAAGGCACGGAGAGACTCCGGGGGGGGGGGGACTCTTTCTACGTGCCGTCCCTTGTCCGCTTGGGGTTTGGAGGCTTCTATAGACAGTCGGTTGGTGCCTGAGTCGAAACAAGCCCCAGAGGTAAGGGGAAATTTCACGCCGGGCAGCTGATCTCCCTCCCTCCCTCCTGCCTTTGTTGTTGCTGGGGGTTTTTTTCCAACTCCTTGCCACTTTTCCCGGGTTTTCATTCCATGTCGGGTTCGTTTGGGACGGCTTTCCAAATTTTTGGCAACGGGAGCCCCTTTTGTTGTTGTTTTTCTCGGGGTTTCCCCCCCCCCCCCGGATGCAGTTGTGCACACCGGTCGTCGGAATAAGGAGAGGGGCATACGCTTTACGTAATGTCGTTGCAAAAGCAGCCTCTTCATTTGCCCCCCCTCCAGCACCCCCCCCTACCCCTTTCCAGCTCTGTTTCTTCACTTATATCCGAACTGAACCCCCTCCCCTTCCAGGGGCAAGCTGTGGCAAGCAGCTTCCTGCCAGTCAGATCAGCCTTGTGGTCGCTGTTTGTCAACACTGTACAAATAATAGCATCCAGCCCTTTGTTTGTCTTTTCTATTTTTCCTTTCCTTTTTTTTCTTTTTCCTTTTTTTTCCTTTTTTTTTTTCCAACTTGGATCCAGCAGGTGCCGGCTGGCTACAGGAAGGTCTGAACACTGTCTGGGACTCAGTTGCTGCACGTTCGCCTCCCTGCCCAGGTGCTGTGTTGTCTAAACCAAGGCTGGAGGTGTCTTGTCTATTTTTAGCCAGCTGCCTCTTGCAACGGCGGCTACGGGGAGGAGGGGGAATATATATATATATATATATATATATATAAAGGTCCTGATCCTCCCGCAGGCTCCTGAATTTCCTGCTGCCCACCGAGATCGGCGAAGGAGATGCTTGGGTGAAGAAAATCAAAAGGGGCAAGTTGACTTTGGCTTGAATGAATCCCCGGCGATGTGGGATTGCTTAGGAAACTCCTGACGTTCCGGGATCCGTCGTAAGGCTTGGCTTTGTTTCGGGTCGCAACCCCGGGTGAGATCCATTGTTCAATTCTTCTCCTGGGGCATGTGGACGTGTTTGGACAGGAAAAAAAATGCTCGGGCTTGTTTAGAACAAAGCGGCCTTTTTTTTTTCTCCCCCCCCCCCGTACGCTTTGACGGGCTCTGAAACGAATGGGGGTGGTGGGGGTGTTTGCAATGTACCCTGAACGCTAGCGGTTCCATTTGGAGTCTCATCATGATGAATTAAAAAGAATGACATGATTTGGCTTCCGATGAATGAGCCTTTACATGTCTGATTTAATCACTGCCTTTTAATGTTTAACAAAGATGAAATACTTCGTTCCCACTGATTAAGCCTAACCCATATCAACAACCTGATATGTAATGACTCTTTATTTTACCTGGCAGCTTTGCCAGTGGCGCTTTGCATGTTTTATCAATGAAAGAAAGGGGCTTTTAAGACGAACGGTTGTGAAATGGATATTTATATGAAAGAGCAGTTACCTTGGCAGTAAGGTCGATTCGAGTGACCTGTTGCTTTGCAGGATTGTCAAATCCTCGGCTGGGGTAGAGTGGCTGGATTTATTTTTGCAATCTTGTTTTTTTGTGTGTTTTTTTTTTGGTGGCAGGTAACATGCTTAAATATTTGTTTATACATCCGGGTGCAGAGGAAAGACAGCCCTCTGTTTTAAGATTGGCTGCTGCTTGGCTACCAAGAGCTCTTATTTTCTTTACATGATGTCATGCTAGCAGGCAGAATTTCACAGGGTGCCTGAAAAGTAAGCCTCTTTGGAAAATTGGATGGGGCACCTCAAAATATTTGGGGCACATTGCTCCTATTCTACTGGAGAAAAGAGACGACCACAGCAATCGGCAAGCAATTAGCCCCGATGTAAATTAAATCCGTGCCTTAACTCCAAGAATTTTCTTTTTTTTAAATAGCTTTTGATCTCTGAACGGATTCTAGTGACTTTTGTTGGCTTAAAATAGATTTTCTAGAAAGGCAAGCCAGTCACTTGAATTTTCTTTCACTTTCGAAGCAACGCTAGCTAGCTAGCTGCGGTGGCTTTTTTTGGGGGGGGGGGTAAATGTTTAGGTCATGTTCTTTGTTGCCACACTTGTGCTTTGTTGGATGGGTCTTTTGTTCAAGAAAATTTGCATCGGTCAGGCAGTTAAAAGCCACTGAGATTAGTATGCCTCAGCTTACATGGTTTTGCTGGAGCTGAATTCAACTGGTCCTGGAGTTTGGTACCGCAGCTGAATTTAAACAAAACTGTGAGATTTGTGGTATGGAAAACTTAGGTATTGCAGAGACATGCAAAATGCCTTCCTGCTTTGCAAAACCCTCCCAGAGTCTTAACATTTTAAAGGATGTTCTTTAGTTGACCAACACTTGCTGGACGCCATAATCCAGTCTTTACCCTAAGCGTAATTGCACGATGTTTTCTTTTTCTATATATCCCCACTGAATTCTTATTATATTACATTTAATGGAATTGATTCGCTCCAGTAAGATTTCTGAACACGGGGTCCTAGGTGCTCTCTGAGCTTGGTGGCGGTTTGGCCAATGTTTCGTGACCCAACCAAGTAACGACATCCTCAGTGCTAGCAGAAGAAAAGAACCAAGCTCAGAGAGCACCAAGGATCCCACGGTTCAAACCCTGAGCTGCAAATATTCTCTTTTTATATTTCTGGACCTTGCGGAATCCATTTGTCCCCTCCAGCTTTCCAGTCTCTCCGAAACGATGACGATGGCCTTTTTTGCTTTACAAGCAAGGGTTTTTTTGTTCACCATCCTTCAGTTCTGTCACTAAGACGCAGCGGGACTTGACGATGAAGGCGCCGTGCCACCACTTCAAACATGATGCAAAGCTCGCCTGAGTCAACAACTCTTGTCCTCGTGGCATTTCCTCCCTGGTCTTGGCGTAAACGTCCCATTTGTTGTGTCTTTTTTTTCAGCCCATCCGAGACGATGCGGGGGCGGGGTGTGTGTGTGTGTGTGTGTGTCTCATTTTGAGCGGAAGCAGGAAGGGTCCAAGAAAGCCCTGCGTGCCTGTGGACTCGTGCCTGTGGACTCGGCCTTTCTTCTGCGATGAGAGCAAACAGACGGGCTTTAATCTCGTGTCACTCCGTCACTGCTGTTGTGCTGCCATTTTCCTGCCGGTTTCATTTATTTATTTTTTATATTTTTATATATATATATTTTTGGTGGCAGATGGGTTTCTCCGATGTGTGTTTCCAGAATGGATGGGGAAGTAAGTGGCAGGGATCTTGCTAACTCTCCGGAAGGCCTCCTGGTAACTGGGCTGGCGAGCGGAAGGATCGGCAAGCCCATCGCCCTTTCTCGCGGCCTCTTCTTCCCTCCTATCCCCCCCCCCGTCCGAATGCATCACGTCAAAATACCAGCTGCCTTTCCCCGCCACCCCAGCCCATCATTGTCACGGGCAGCGTCAGATCTCAGAAAACTAGTCTTACTTCTTATACTAGAAATTAAAAGTGAAGACGTGTACCGAAGGAGAGTGGATAAAACTGTGTGATGTGGAGAGCAGTTTCTCTTTCCACAGAGCTGAATCCCAATCCGATATATCGATTGCAGAGAACACGTGCAGCTCAGGGCTGAGCTGTGGGGTCCTCGGTGCTCTTTGAGCTCGGCGGTTTTCTCGCAGAAAGGGCACTGACGGCTTTCCCAATCACCTGTTTTGCCAAAGCACCAGGAAGGCAAGACAAGAAGCAGCGGGTGGAAACCGACCAAAGAGAGAAGCAACCTGGAACTGAGGAGAAACTTCCTGACGGTGAGGACAATTCACCAGTGAAACAACCTGCCTCCAGAAGCTGTGAATGCTCCAACACTGGAAGTTTTTAAGAAGAGACCAGACAGCCATTTGTCTGAAACGGTGTAGGGTTTCCTGCCTGAGCAGGGGGTTGGACTAGATGACCTCCAAGGTCCCTTCCAACTTACTATTACTATTATTATTATTATTATGGAAACTTCCTAGCGGTGAGAACGATTTAACCAGTGGAACGGCTGGCCTCCAGAAGTTGTGGCTGCCCCAACCCTGGAGGTTTTTAAGAAGCCTCCGACCTGGTACAAAGTCGTCTGCTCGAGCTAGGGGGTTGGACTAGAAGACCTCCAAGGTCCCCCTCCGACTCTGCTATTTGTGATATTGCCTAGTTTGGTAATGAAATCTCTGCCAGAAAACCGCCAAGCTCAGAGGATCACCGAGGATCTCGCACGCTACAATATACGGGTAACCCTCAGCTTGCAACCACAATTGGGGGCCAGAAGTCCTGTTGCTAAGTGGCTCACGCCTGGTTTTTTTCTATTCTTTGCCTTGCTCACTAAGCGAATCCCCATCCCCATCCCACCCCCATCCCTTAATGTTGCTCGATAAAAGCTAGCCGAGAGGGTCACAGACAGCAGTCACGTGACCCCCCCCTTGCCCCAGTTTTGATCACACACGACTGCAGTTTTTTTTTAATTCCATTTATATCCCGCCCTTCTCTGAAGACTCAGGGCGGCTTACAAGCTTAGCAGTAGCCTTCATTCTATGTATATGCCTGCTTATTAGGGCTTTCACACACACCCCAAGCGGCATTATTACAAAGTCAGCTTAATTGCCCCCAACAATCTGGGTCCTCATTTTACCTACCTCGGAAGGATGGAAGGCTGAGTCAACCTTGAGCCTGGTGGGACTCGAACCTGCACTAATGGCAGGCAGCTGGTGTTGCTTAAGCCCACTGCTCATTAGCCCATTAGCCCACTGCTCCACCAAGGCTGCAACAGTTGTGCGAGGGGCGGCGGCAACTGACTTTTTGCCTCCCTTCGAAGGGTCACTAGAGAAATGGTCATAAGTGGAGGACCACCTGCGGTACGACACGATAGGCTCAAAATTCCCCCTCGGAATCACAACGAAAACAAACCAACAAACAAACGTGGTACCCTAACCCGGAAAGAGTAAATTTTGTCGGGATCAAGTGAGCAGGAAGGGTTTCTGCGATGATTCGGGCTTGGCTGTTGCAACACACGGGCAAGCTCAGGGCTGGTCCAGCCTTGCCGGCTTTGAAGGCCTGCCGACATCAACTCCCAGGGACTCCCAGCAAGGCTGGCTGGGGAATTCTGGGTGTCGGAAGTCCACAGGTCTTAAAAGTTGCCGAGGTTGGACACCGCTGGGCCAGGCGTGTGGGAGTTTTAGCAGCGTTCCACTCAGCTCCTTCTAGACCCATCATTTCGGGGTGTGTTTGCACCCTGCCTTCTGCTGCATGGCATTGCTGATGGCCTGAAGGACGGCGTGCAGGGATCTGTTTAGATCCTTCTTGGGGGATGATCCGGTGACTGCTCTAAAACGAGCAGGCGAGACCCCCCTCGCTTATTAAGCCAGCAGCGGCTAGGCACGCGCCACAGGCGGTGGACGGGAAGACTGGCTGACGCCCCTTCTTTTCCTTTTTTAGGTTTTAACAGATTCTTCGCTAGCGTCTGTGTGGAAAGGGCCACACACCCTCCCCAACAACGACGGCTTTTGCCTGCCTCCTCCACTGTTTCTTTTGTCAGCAAGTTCGGCAGAATTGTTTCTCAAGTGCCAGCCCTGAGCAGACCGAGGAGCCGGCGACGGAAATGGTAAAAATGACCAAATCCAAAACGTTCCAGGCCTACTTGCCAAATTGTCACCGAACCTACAGCTGCATCCACTGCAGAGCCCACCTGGCCAATCACGATGAGCTCATTTCCAAGGCAAGTCTCTAGACCTCATCGTGCCTTTGCGCGTTTTGGCGCCCTTATTATCCGAAGGGCCTCAAGTCAGACAGAAAAAGCCAGAAAACCGGCGTTTTAGCCGTTTGGAATGAATCCTCTGCTAAGAATTCGCTGAATAAAAATGTGTAACGCGTCTTAAGTATTGAGCAGTGGGTTTTTTTGTTTTTCAAACTTGGCAACTTTTAAGATGTGTGGGCTTCAATTCCCAGAATTCCTCAGCCGGCATTGTGGGAGTTGAAGTCCACTCAACTTAAAGCGTGCCGGCTGGGGAATCCTGGGAGTTGAAGTCCACTCAACTTAAAGCGTGCCGGCTGGGGAATCCTGGGAGTTGAAGTCCACTCAACTTAAAGCGTGCCGGCTGGGGAATCCTGGGAGTTGAAGTCCACTCAACCTAAAGCGTGCCGGTTGGGGAATCCTGGGAGTTGAAGTCCACTCAACTTAAAGCGTGCCGGCTGGGGAATCCTGGGAGTTGAAGTCCACTCAACTTAAAGCATGCCGGCTGGGGAATCCTGGGAGTTGAAGTCCACTCAACTTAAAGCGTGCCGGCTGGGGAATCCTGGGAGTTGAAGTCCACTCAACTTAAAGCGTGCCGGCTGGGGAATCCTGGGAGTTGAAGTCCACACATCTTAAAAGTTGCCAACTTTGAAAAACGCTAGTAGAATCAGTGTGTGTGTATGTTGTCTATCAGCTTCCAAGAAAATTATGCATTAAAAAACACTGTTTAAAGGTGGACGATCTAGTTTGTTTTTTTCCATGCTTAGAAATGTAATTGCTTATATAAAACGTAGCCAAGGAGCAATCCGTATCCATTCTACTACTAGGACTCTTTTTTTCCCCTCTAAATGTCTACGGAGATTCTCAAATCATCCAGCTCATGGCTGTCCCAAAGGTGCTTTTATTTTATTTTTCCCTAAGTTGTTTAGTGAAAGCATATCAGAAGCTCTGCCTCTGAAGGACACTTCAAATTCCCTCCTTGTTCTTTCCCCCCTAATCCATACCTGAAAAGTTTTCAAACCGAAACCCTGAAAAAAACCCCTCTGTTTTGTGAACCAGATTCTTAGCAACCCGTCTCCAAAATTCTATATAATCCTTCTGCTTCTTGACCCTATTTTCCCCCCAAGAGTGTTTCTTTCTCTTTGGTGTGCCTGGAACCTCTTCCTGCTGCATTTGTTGGAGACAAACGTTGGATCGTAGGATGAGAAGTCACCTTGCAAGGCCCAGATTTTCCTTCCTAGCATTAACATAAAGAAATCTTTCTACTTGCTTTTATTTTATTACTGGAATGATTTGAGGTTGATACTTTCTTGAACAGTTTTATGAACTTTGTGAATTATAAATTTACCCTGTATACCGCCCTGAGTCCTTCGGGAGAAGGGAGGTATAAAAATATAATTAATAAATAAATAAATAAATAAATAAATAAATAAATAAATAAAATAAACATAGCTATAGTTGATGTCCACGTTGGACCTAAGGAGCTCACTTGTGCTTAGTACAGTACAGGTAGGCCTCGACTTAACAACCACTCCTTTAGTAACCATTTGAGGCTACCCGGCATTGGGAAAAAGGGACCTGTGACTGTTTTTCACGCTTACAGCCTTGGCAGCCTTCCCCACGGTCACGTGATCAAAATTCGGATACTCGGAAACTGGCTTGTACTTAAGGCGGTTGCAACGTCCCGGGGGGCGGGGGTGGTCACGCGATCCCCTTCGGCGAACTTCTGACAAGCAAAGTCAGTGGGGGAAGCCAGAGTCACTTAACAGCCGTTGTGACTTAACTTGTAACAAATGCGGTGATTCGCTTCACAACCGCGGCAAGGCAAGTCGTAAAACGGAGCAACACTCATTTTGACGTCTTGCTTAGCAGTGGAAATTTGGGGCCAGCTTGTGGTCGTAAGTGGAGAACAGCCTGTATTTGTTTCTCAGGCTATGAACGTTAAAACTCGTCACGCAGCCGGTTGACAGCAGTCACATACGCTTAAGTTTCCCACTCTCTTGGTTTTTATTATTTTTCGTTTCTGTACCAAAAAAAAAAAAAAGCAGATCCCATCCTAGTCAGTAAACACTTTTCCAAGTTTGTGTCTCCTGGGCGTTGAAGGTGTTTTCAGTGTAAACTGTGTTTCGGCTTTAGAGGAAACAGTTTACCAAACTTAACAGAGTGTGTTCAGCCTAGTTGTTTGTTTAGCATCTACGTTGTTGGGAGTACTCACAAGTTTACTGTAGTGCAGCTGATCTGGTGTACCTTTCAGGTGTAAGGTACAGGTAGGCTTGCAACAGTTCATGCGGTGACCGTTTGAAATTACCACGGCACCAAAAGGAGCATTTTTCACACAACTGTTGCAGCCTCCCCGTGGTTGGCAACTGACTCACATTTGGGACCGTCGCGGTGTCCCAAGGTCACGCGATCCCCTTGCATCTTAGATGTAAAGCACAAAGTATTCCTCTTTCCAAAACGAATATTCCCAGTGTCAGGCTTGCGTTGAATCCTGTTGTTGCCCTTAACACAAATCCAAACGTTTCCTGATTTGCAAACCGTACATTGTGATGCTGTGAATGGCTCATTCTGCTGGAAACGTGGTTGGGAAATTTGATTTCCAGTTACATTCTTGAAGCCTGTCCCTTGGGAAGGCTCGGTAAACGAGCGTGTTCTTTTCCAGATTTTCTGTCCCACCTTTCTCTGGTGGATTCTGCAAAAAAAAAAAAAAAGTTACCTAGTCTTAAGTATATAAATAAAATATATTTATATACTTATATAAATAAAATTATTATTATTACTATTATTATTATTATTATTATTATTATTATTATTATTATTATTAAGTGCCCCAAGCTTTCAGTTGCACCGTTATTCTTCACTCTGTCCCACGCTACAGATTCTTTTAACTCCTCATTTCCCTATTCCGTATCAATTTAAGTAGCAGTGACTATAGGATTCCTATATGTAGTCCTCGACTTACAACGGTTGTAAGTCTCCTGCTCCAGCAGGGGGCTGGACTAGAAGACCTCCAAGGTCCCTTCCAGCTCTATTCTATTCCATTCAGTTAGTTTAGGGACCGTTCAAAGTTACAGCACTGAAAAAAGCCACGTGTGACTGTTTTTCACGCTTAAACAGCCGTAGCGACATCCCCATGGTCCTAGGATCAAATTTCAGGCAACTGGCAACTTGACTCATATTCATGACGGTCGCTGTGTCCCTGGGTGTGTGTGTGTGTGTGTGTCATGTGATTTCCCCCTTTGCGACCTTCTGACAATTCAAACTCAATGGGGAAATCAGGGTCCCTTAATAACTGTGTTACCAACTTAACAACCGCAGCGTGGCAGGAAAGATTGTAAAATGGGGTAAACTTAGCAACAGAAATTTTAGGCTTATTTGTGGTCGTAAGTCGAGGACCAACTGTGGTTCCGTTTTCCTTCTTTTGGCACCATTAAAATCTCTTTGCTACTTTTGAGTTTCTGGCTGAAAATAAAGACTTCATATACATATATATATATATATATATATATATATATATATATATATATATATATATATATATATATATATGTATATATAGTAGAAAAATAGGGACCACTCCGGTGGGAAGGTAACAGCGTTCTGTGCGTCTTTGGCGTCTAGTCATGCCGGCCACATGACCACGGAGACGTCCTCGGACAAGCGCCGGCTCTTCGGCTTTGAGACGGAGATGAGCACCGGCCCCTAGAGTCGGAAACGACTAGCACGCATGTGCGGGGGAACCGTTACCTTTACATATATATGTATGTATGTATACATACATACATACACACACACACACACACACATATAAAGCTTAACTTTTCTCGTGAAAATGCGCAAAATATCGGCGTCTCTAAAGAAATCGTGAAATACTGGTGCAGTTGCTCTGAAAAGCAAACTTTACAACTTAGCATCCAGCTCTGAAACTTCCAGACGCCCTAGCATTTCTGAAAGGAAAAAAAAATTACCACATTTGCAAGTTTCGTCTTTGCACCCCTAGTCCGATCATCTTTCCCCTTGCACCACGTAATAACATGAGTCCATGCTGCTTTGATATAAACCTAATCCTGGTTGTGGCTAAAATCCCATTTATTTTAGCCAGTGTATTTCAACTCTTAAGGCAACTAGTAACGTTCCGGACATTTTAAAAGGGCTTCTAAGCTACACATAATATACTGTAATCTGCTTTCAGGCCTGATAGTATGATAATAAAACCTAAATAAAACTCTTGAAATCTGCTCCTCTATCGGTGTATGAGTGTGTTTGTGTATGTTTGTACGTACACGAACACGCACACACACACCCCGTCATGATTTGAGGTCTGTTTTCCCTTTAGCCTATTAATTGATCACAGCAAAGAGCTCAAACGCGTCCAGGCAGAGGGAAATTTATGTCGCCAAGAGAGACCTTTGTTAAGTGAGTTTTGCCCCATTTTACGACTGCCACATCTGTTAAGGGGATCGTACGACTCCGGGACACTGTGACGGTCATAAATATGAGTTAGTTGCCAAGCGGCTGAATTTTGATTGTGTGACCCATGAGGATGCTGCAAGGGTCCTTAAAAGGGTGAAAAAAATGATGCTAAGTTTATAGGCTTTCCTGCCTGAGCAGGGGGTTGGACTAGATGACCAGCAAGGTCCCTTTCCAACTTTACTATTATGATTATTATAAGTCCCTTTTTTCTCAGTGCTGTCTTAACTTCGGTCACTAAACGAGCAGGTGTAAGCTGAGGACTGCCTGTGACACATTTTCAGAGGTTCCAGAAATGTGCCTTTTGATAAGAAAGCCTGGGGGATTAAAGCATTTCGTCCATTTCTAGCATGTAATGGATAACTGGCGCAGAAACCTGATCCTCTACCATTTCCAAGCAGCTGAGAACCTGCCACTCAACTAAGGATTTTTAAATCCTTGTGTGAAAATAGGAATACACTTATTCTTCCTTTAGTCACTTTCTCTTTGTGAAGGCGATACAATAACAAATATAGAAATCTTGCCTTTCTCTTTGGCTACTTTTTTTTTTTGCAGCTCTGTCATTTGTTTTATCTCTCTCTAGAGATCAGTCTTGGTATCTGTGTCTGTTAGATTAGAGGCCCACAACCTTGGCAACTCTTAAGACTTGTGGACTTCAACATGGAAGTCTACAAGTCTTAAAAGTTGCCAAGGTTGGAGACCCCTGTGTTAGATGATCCAGCGTAACTCTCACTTACTGTGGGTGTTCTAGGCAGTGCCCATTTCAAAGTTACCATTGAAGCAGGTAGAGTAGACCTTAGAATTAGAATAGAGCCGGAAGGGACCGTGGAGGTCTTCTAGTCCAGCCCCCTGCTCTAGCAGGAGAACCTATAGTACCATCTCAGACAGGTGAATGTCTAGTCTCTTCTTAAAAATCTCCAATGATGGAGCACCCACGATTTCTGGGGCGCTTTGTTGAAAGAATGCTGTGACATGATCTGACCACATTTTTTTAAAAAAAAAATTAAAAAAATTGTAATTCATTTCAATTCATTTCCCTTCTCTCTTTCTTACAGTCTTTTCAGGGAAGCCAAGGACGAGCCTACCTCTTTAATTCTGTGTAAGTACCATTAATTTTCTGCTTTTCTGCGGCACTGAGAAATGTTTTGGTCTTGCTAGCCTGCTGGTGGGGTGGGTTGGGTTGGGTTGGTTTGGTTTGGGTCGGGTTGAGAGAGAGAGAGAGAGAGAGAGAGAGAGAGAGAGAGAGAGAGAGAGAGAGAGAGAGAAACCAAGGGAGGGAGGGAAAGAAAGAAAAAAAAGAAAAAGAGGAAGAAAAAGTAAAGGAACAAAAAGAAGAAATAGAGAAGGGAAAGAAGGAAGGAAGAAAAAAAGAAAAAGGAAGGAAAGACGGAAGTCTGAATTACAAGTTTATTTATTTATTTATTTATTTATTTTAATTCCATTTATATCCCGCCCTTCTCCGAAGACTCAGGGCGGCTTACAAGCTTAGCAGTAGCCTTCATTCTATGTATATGCCTGCTTATTAGGGCTTTCACACACACCCCCAAGCGGCATTATTACAAAGTCATCTTATTGCCCCCCAACAATCTGGGTCCTCATTTTACCAACCTCGGAAGGATGGAAGGCTGAGTCAACCTTGAGCCTGGTGGGATGCGAACCTGCAATAATTGCAGGCAGCTGGTGTTACTTGAGGCATTAGCCCACTGCTCCACCAAGGCTCTTAAGTTCCAGGCAATAACATCACACTGTTAGGATAATGCTAAGGAATGACAGGAAAGACAGATATTGTTGAACATCAGACCATTTACAGCAAGGGTGTCAAACTGCCGGGCCCGCGGGCCGGATGCATCACGCAGAAGCCGCGCCCACCCCATTGCCGGCAATGGCAAAACAAGTCCCGACACGTTGCGCGACGTCACGTGACGTCGGGAGCTTGACATGTCTGATTTACAGGGTCTTCACCCTACTAAGGTCCACCTAGTTGAGCCTCTGGAAAACTCCCAGACCATCGTCCCCTCCTTACTCTTGCTCTTCAGCAATGCATATTGACCGCCCCGCCAGAAATTCAAGAGAGGCGCGTTGACAGTTTTGGCACAGCTGGACAATTCTGCCCGGTTGCCTTGGATTGAGGCGACAAGACACGTCGAAGTCGTTTTTCGTTAGCTCGGGCCGAGAAGCCATTGCACGCCGACCCCTATTTTGTACAAGACACTCCTCCTAAATCCGTTGGCTTGGAGGATGGAAACAATGCGTTTGTCTTCAAAAGAGCTTCTGCAACCTTTCCCTCCCAACTCCTGGCCCTAAGGGTCGTTTTCCTATTTTTTGCCGTAGACGCCATTACACATTCAATGAAACCACCTCTGCTTCTCCCGTCCCCCCCTCTTTCTTTCTTTCTTTCTTTCTTTCTCTCTCTCTCTTTCTTTCTCTCTCTCTCTTTCTTTCTCTCTCTCTCTCTCTCTCTCTCTCTCTCTCTCTCTCTCTCTCTCTCTCAGGGTGAACGTGGGCTGTGGTCCTGCGGAAGAGCGAGTTCTTCTGACGGGCTTGCACGCCGTAGCAGATATTTATTGTGAAAACTGCAAAACCACTCTCGGATGGAAATACGTAAGCCTCTGCTCTGGGCGTGGTTATCTTGGTTGATGTTGGCTTGATGTCGGCTTGATGTGAAAGAGGGAGCACACAATCCCTGCCGGTCCTTTACGTTTTGGGCCTGTTGGGTGAGCTGACAGTTGGAGAAGGACTCAAGCCAGTTGCACACAGTAGCAGTTGCGTTAGTTAGTTACAATTTTCAATCAGAATAGAGCTGGAAGAGATCTTGCGGGGGGTGGGGGGGTTTCTTCTAGTCCAACCCCTGGTCAAGCAGGAGACCCTAGACCAGGGGTCGGCAACCTCGGCTCTTTTATGACTTGTGGACTTCAACTCCCAGAATTCCTGAGCCAGCATAGCTGGCTCAGGAATTCTGGGAGTTGAAGTCCACGAGTCATAAAAGAGCCGAGGTTGCCAACCCCTGCCCTAGACCATTTCAGACAATGGCTGTCCAGTCTCTTCTTAAAAACCTCCAGTGATGAAGCACCCACATCATCTGGTGGCCAGCTGTTCCACTGGTTAATTGTCCTCACTGTTAGGAAGTTTCTCCTTAATTCCAGGTTGCTTCCCTCCTCGATGCATTTCCATCCATTGTTTCCTGTCTTGCCTTCTGGTGCTTTGGAAAGTAAGTTGAGCCCCGCTCTTCTTTGAGGCAGCCCTTCAAATACTGGAATACGGACTTTACTAAGCGGGCCAGCTCCAGGTTTCAAAAGTCAGAGAACAGAGAGAGTCCTCAACTTACGAACCACAACGGAGCACAACGTCCCCGTTGCTGAGTGATTACAGTTGATAAATGAATTTCCTCTCCTTTTACGATCTCCCTTACCCCAGTTGTTGAACGAATCACTGCAGTTGTCAAATTAGAAGCACGGTTGTTAAGTGAATCTGGCTTCCCCATTGACTTCGCTTGTCAGGTCGCAAAAGGGGATCACGTCTCACACACACACACACACACCACACACACATACACCGGGACACTGCGACCGTCATAAGTACGCGCCGGTTGCCAAGGGGGGGTCTGAATTTTGATCACGTGACTGTGGAGGATGCTGCATTGGTTGTAAGGGTGAAAAACGGCTGTAAGTCATTTCAGTGTCGTTTTGACTTTGAATGGTCACTAAATTGAACTGTTGTAAGTCGAGGACTACTTTATAAGCAAGTTGCTTGCCATGCTCTCATGTCTACTGCTAACGTCCCCATTCTAATGTCACTTGGCCCAGGACATTTTTTTCAACTAGAGCAAAGGGGAAGAACCTCAAAAGGCCGAGGGGGGTCCCCTGTGTTCATTTTGAGATAGAGAGATTAATTACAGAAAGAGATGATAGATGATTATATATGACACATATCTCCCCTTGCAGAAGCTAACGAAAGCGAGAGAGATCCTGTGGCTCAAGAGGTGAAAACAACTGCCTAACGTGCAATCAGCCCAGGTTCGAATCTCAGAAGGGCATGGCTGACTGATGAAAACTAATAAGTTAGAAATGCATTTCAGTCTCCCTTAATTCTTTGTTAGTAATTTACACAAATATATGAGCTGTCCAGTTTGACTACTGCCTGTTCGATGGCCTTCAAGATAGGCTGAAAACAGGAAATAAAGATTTGCCCCAGGTTTGGGGCCTAGCAAGGTAATCTAAATAGTTAACATTTGACACATATCTCCCCTTGCAGAAGCTAACAAAAGCGAGAGAGATCCTGTGGCTCAAGAGGTAAAAACAACTGCCTAACGTGCAATCAGCCCAGGTTCGAATCTCAGAAGGGCATGGCTGACTGATGAAAACTAATAAGTTAGAAATGCATTTCAGTCTCCCTTAATTCTTTGTTAGTAATTTACACAAATATATGAGCTGTCCAGTGTGACTACTGCCTGTTCGATGGCCTTCAAGATAGGCTGAAAACAGGAAATAAAGATTTGCCCCAGGTTTCGGGCCTAGCAAGGTAATCTAAATAGTTAACATTTGACACATATCTCCCCTTGCAGAAGCTAACAAAAGCGAGAGAGATCCTGTGGCTCAAGAGGTGAAAACAACTGCCTAATGTGCAATCAGCCCAGGTTCGAATCTCAGAAGGGCATGGCTGACTGATGAAAACTAATAAGTTAGAAATGCATTTCAGTCTCCCTTAATTCTTTGTTAGTAATTTACACACACACACACACACACACACACAAATATATATAGAGAGAGAGATTAGAGAAAGATGGTAGATAGATTAATTAGAGAGAGATGATAGAGATTAATTAGGGAAAGATGATAGATAAGATAGATAGGCAGATAGATAATTGATAACCTTTACTGTCATTTTTTTACTGTGGGCATATCGGCACGCATGAAAAAGGAAATTCAGTTGCTTGCTCTCCGAGTGCCCCCATACGCAAGACACATTGAAACATGCTATATACAACATATGTATAAATACGTATAAAGAGAACTTGTTCTTAGCTCCATGCCCGCAGATTTCAGAGAGCTGGGCGGCCAGCGTGTTAAAGTGCACAACCTCCAGTTGACACTCCGGTGAGAAGAAGAAGGCTGTGTGGGCTTGTGTTGTCCTTCCCGTTTGCGGCCCATGCTTCAGCAGAACGTGTGACGTCACAGCTGCCTCTTTTTCCCCTCCCCCCCCCTTTCCCTTCCATCTCAGGGCACAGCCTGGAGACCCCACAGTTAGGTGTGTGAACCCATTTCGAGGTCACGTTTGTTAGGATTGTGGAGAACAGAGAGACATATTCTACAGGAGGCCGGTTTCTTAAAGCTCGATTCCATTTCTGGGCTAAGGATCTTGGGAAGGTCACAACTAGCTCTCCTCTCAGACTTCTCTTGTCGTACGGAAGGCCATCCTAAGTGATTTGGTGGACATATCTCAGCGTTCAAGTGGGATCGTCTCTCTTTGAACGCAGAATTCTCGGTTTATTCTTCGGCTGGAGGCATACCTAGCCTCAAGATAGGGGACGGGTGGCGTATAAATTGAATACAGGTATTCCTCTGCCGAGGACCACACCTGAGCCCCAAATTTCTGTGGCTAAAGCACGACAGTTATTAATTGGGTTTCGACCCTTTTTTACGACCTTTCTTGCCACGGCCGTTAAGGGAGTCACTGCAGCAGTTAATAATCCGGCTCCCCCACTGATTTCTGCTTGTCGGAAGGCTGCAAAAGGGGAGCGCGGGACACCCCCCTCCCCGTCGTAAAAAAACCAGCCAGTTGCCAGGTGTCTGAATTTTCATCACGGGACCTGCGGGGGGGGGGGGAAACGCTGCGACGGGTCCCAAGTCCCCTTTTTTGGTGCCGTTGCGATTTTGAGCGGTCACTAAACAAATCTGTCGTTAAGTCCGGGGGGCGGGGGGTGGGAGAGGCGTAAATAAAAACGGGACGGCTGGACTGAGCTGTGCTTTGTCCCCTAGGAGCATGCGTTTGAGAGCAGCCAGAAGTACAAAGAAGGCAAATTCATCATCGAACTGGCTCACATGATCAAAGACAATGGCTGGGAATGAACTGCAATACGCTTCCTTCTTTCTGGACATCTATGGAACAGGCTTTATTTTATAAAAAGACTCATGGGGGGGGGGGAAAGGAAGGGGGGAAAAAACAACCCACCCCCCACCCCCCCGGTGGTTGGGTGGTTGAGAAAACTCTCCACACCTCTCTGTGGTGTAATATTGTGGTCCTCCCCTCCAGAATGATCTCTTGCCTGTGTTTTTTTTTTTCTTCCTCCCCTGCCCCCCCCCCCTTGTGTAAGTCTCCTCTCTTTTTCTATCTGTACTCCTGTGCAAACGGTTCTTTGGGATGGAACTTTTTTTCTACGCTCCCAAGGAAGAATAATTCCATAATTCCTTTGCTTGGTAGCTTCTCTCTCTCTCTTTTGACCGATGCCTTCAGTCGCTCTTTTTGTGCTGGGCGTGCTTTTTTTGGCCCGTCGTCTGCTCCAGTTTTTTTTGAAGGAGGCCCATATGGACAGCCCTGAGAACGTGTAGGATTAAGTACGTCTCCCGTTTTATTTCCCCCTCCCTTACGTTAGCCACTTCTGTGGTCTCTTTGCAGTGGGAAGGATTGCAGTATTGTCTATTCATTATTATCTTCTTTTTTTTCTTCTTCTTCTTCCAAGAGTACCGCGGCCCTTTAGGATTTGTTTCGGCTAGGTTTTGTGTGAGATTCAGTTACCAGCCCTGACTGAATGTAGCCAGGATTTGTTGGTCTGTTTTTTTTTTTTTTAAAAAAAGAGAGAAACTGTCCAAAAAAGAGATTGAGTAATAATATACAAGGATAACTTCAAATGGTAGATCCAATTCAGATACATCCTTAAGCCAAGCTTAAGCCTTGCTCCTGTTAACGGTGGGGTGGGGGAAAAGAATGCACAGCAGGGTCTTTTAAGATCAAGGGGGGGAGGGCTGAAAAATACGCAGCTCTTATTTTTAATATGTCGGTTTAAAATGTTTTTGGTACCGTACCTTGAGAATAGGAAAAGAGGGGTACCAGAAATTTTTATGGCTGGTTCCATGTAGTTTCACCTAGTTTTAATGCAGCGGATGAGAGATGGTTCATTTGCGGTCATCGAAGTCACCGGCTTTGGCAGTAGTGAAGCACACCAAAATGGGTGCGAGTGTGAGTTGTGTGCGAGAGTTGTGTACGAAAAGCTTGTCACTTAATCCATCTGGAGAAGGCTGTAAAGTTTTTGCAAGCGAGTCAAAAGTGACGACTTGGCATCAGTTCTTTATTAAAAAAAAGAAAGGAAGGAAGGAAGAACGAATGAACGAAGATAGGGTGTTTTTTTTTTCTTTTCTTAAAAAAAGGGGTGCGTGATTTGCTGGCTGAATCATCCCTAAGCACAATTTTATAATAAAACTGTTAATGTAAAAGAAACACCATCTGGGAATTTTTACACCCCTCCTCCTCCACGGTCGGTGGGGTGGGTCATAGAGGACCACCATACGTGTAAAAGCGTGTAGCGTTTCCTTACAGGAACTTTTATGCATTACCATTTCAAGAGATTTGAAAACTTTGTTATTTTTTTTTTGGGGGGGGGATTGCAGTTTTCTTTTCCTCCCAAAATTCTTTCCAAGAGGAAAAATGTATTGGAGAACACTTTACCCGAATAATACCAAATTGCTGATAGCATGAGTAACAATAACCATAATCATTATATAGGAAGCTTTTCAATGGGAACGCCGTAATGTAATCCTTAGCTGTTGCAACTCGAGCTTGTTGTCTGACCTTACTGGCTGCTACTAAGCTCCTCTTAACTGACATTCAGATCTCAAACTGCACTTTAAGCTTTATCCTTCGTTATAAAAATAGGAACTCTCTTCTCCTGAAAATTGAATGCTGCCCCTGTATCCCTCTGATTCCCCTCCCGATTTCAACCCTCCATAAATTCCTTGGGAAGAAGGACGATTTTACACTGTGATGCAAAAAAAAAGAAAAAGAAAAAAGGATATGGAATATATATCTATTTAAGAGTGTGTGTGTGTGTGTGTGTGTGTGTGTGTGTGGTTTACCTTTTAGCCATTTGGATCCAAAGAGCTGTCCCTCCTGACAGCTAGTCTCAGATTTTGTTTGACCTTTCATTCTGGTGCTTTATTTAGTGTGAATGAATTTTGAAACCCGTGAATCTACAGCTCACGCTGAAGAACAAGAGGCTCATCTTGATTCACATCCAAACGGCAGCAGTTTCAGCCCTCGGAGAATTTGACTAGAAGAGGAGAGGCTGGCTTGCTAAGGGAGTACGTTGGGGGTGTGTCATAGTTCAGTTTAGGGCAACTGGATTGAGAGTAACCAGCATAGGGACCGTTAACAGCATCCATAATACGTCCTACGAGTTTTCTGACTTGCAGCCCTAACAAAAGAACCGGTGGTGATTCCAATGAAATTAGCTTCTTGTACTCCCCTCTACAAATCCTTTAAAGGTCCAGTTCTGATGTATCTCTTCTATTGCTTTATGGAAGCGGACTCTCCTTCCCTTTGGGATCAGTGTCAACAAAAGTCCTGAATTTCTCAGCAGCCAAACTTTCAACCTTGTGGGCCGACAGCGGTGGCTGTCACTTTTTCCCTTCAACCTTGATTGCTGGCTTCGCTAATGTGGTCGCTCACCTTGATGCATTTCTCAAATCATCCGAAAGACCACTTGGTCGGGATTTTGAGAAGGTTGAGGAGCCTGAAGGGGGAAAAGAAAGACGGAGGGGAAAATCTTACGAAAGAACGTATTTTGATCAGAGAATGCTTGGGCCGAACTACATGTTACACACCAATGTGACTCTATTTCTCATAAAGCTGAAAATTCACACTGAGTGGTAGAAATCCATTTGAAGTGGATTTTATACCAAGCTGTCTACCAAGGTGTAGTTTCTCGTCACAAAAACAGAGACACCTTCCTACAATATTTGCGTGTAACATGTAGTCCTGCAGGCCTTTTGAGTATATATGCAGATGGGCGTTTTCCCTAGAATTTTTTGTTAAAAGAGGGGAAAGTGGAACATCGAATTGCAGCTTAAAATCAGATGCGATTCGTTTGCAGGGATAAGCATTTAAAGGTACCAAACAGAGCAATTATTGTGAAATTTAGGAAACGAGACATAAAAAGGCTGTAGAGAATTTTTTAATCCAGAACAAATTGCGTAGGCCTGAAGTAGCACTCCTGGGAATTGCTGAGCTTTTTTGACTCGGCCTTCTAAGAATTCCTTACAAGAAACTGCATAGTTCAAATTGACAGATTTGGTGGATCCAGATACTGCTGGATTTTGTTTGATGTCTAAAAAAAAGATCAGTCTGGTTACTGAGCTTTCCAGCGTTAATTTAAAATAAAAAAGATACTTGAACATTTTACGAAGCATTTTCCCATTTACCTTTTTTTTTGTAACGTATTCTATTTAAGAGTTTGTGTGTGCTTTTGTGGGTAAGTTTAATCTTTCCCTTCAACTTGAGCACTTTTGTTGCTTGTTATTTTTATTACTGTTGATCTTAACATTTATTTTATATATATATATAAGTATATATACTATATATTTTATAAATTGTAACAGCGATTTTTGTGAACATCTACGCATTATCTACTAGATTTCCCTCCCCTTGGCACAGTGGGTGAACTGACTACAAGCTGGTTCTTGAGATTGTTCATTGGCACTTAGAGGAACACGTCGACAACTTTTACATTTGTGAAGTGTGTGGGGTTTTGTTTGTTGTTGCTGTTCTTGGGAGTCAGTAGTCATGGCTCTCGTAAAATAGCCACACAAACCCAACCTGATTCAAGAGCCAGTCCAAACATAAAAATGCCCGCAAAGTCCATTTGGACCTTCCTAATCGTTCCCACGTGTGGGAAGAGAGTCACAATCCTTGGCGGACATTTTGAGAATTGCCGGTTCAGCTCTTCCTTCTAGGCCGCATCCTCTGAAGGTGGAGGGTCTGGGTGGGCAGTTGTGGGTGACTTCCACACCACGGCACACTTTCAGGGAGATTGTCGACAGCGTGGATGAGAGTTGTCCCACCGGTTTTGTGAGGCTACCCGGCTATCTGCTGCGGCGCTTCCTGAATCCGTTCCCTTGTGTTCTGATCTTTCCTAAGTGTGGCATCCCAATCATTATGGTCGCCGCAGAGAAACTTAATCACGGTTGAACCGTGTGGCAAATATCGTTCTTAAAACTCACTTGGATCTGTGGGGAAATTACACCTCCTAGCACTTAACGTTTTTCAAGGAAAACCAATAGCCCGTGTCATTGGCCGCGAACAAGGATAATCAGCATGAAAACAGGACAAAGTTTTGGCCCTTCATCTGAAACGGGACGTTTGATATTTTCGTTTGCTTGTTTGGTTTTCCGATAAGCTAAAATCTACCCCGTACGTTTTTATCAGGACTTGGAAAGATGACTATACCGAGACCTTTAATTTGCATTTGCTAGGCCAAGAAAGGATTATTTCAAGTGAATGTTTCATTAGCACCACAGTCGTTCTCCCGAGTGTAAAACCGACCAAATAGCGTGAGTTGTAAAACAATTTTTTTAAAAAAAAGATTTTAGAGAAGCAAACACATAGTGTCAAACCCACAGCATTTGTGACAGTTGGTGTGTGCCTCATTGCTGGAACGATTTGGGGAAAAAAAAAAACCAACAACAAACCCGCTTTATTTTGCAGCTGATGTGGCTTCTTCCTGGTTCTCGCCTGAGCAATACTATACACAATTTGTGGTTTCACTTTATTGTATCTCTTTGACAGTATCACAATAAAATCTTTCCGTTGTTTTGTTGAATGTGACTTTTTATTCTCTCTCTCTCTCTCTCTCTCTCTCACACACACACACACACACACACACACTCACTCACTCATGGTAGATACGTCATTTTTGTTTGGTAGTAAAAGAGGATCACGCAAGCCCAGGACTCTGCAACCGTCATAAATATGAGTCAGTTGCCAGGCATCCGAATTTTGATTCCACGACCACGGAGCTACTGCAGTGGTTGTAAGCGTGGAAAAGGGTCACGTCAATTTTTTCAGTGCAGTCGTAAGCTCGGTCACTGAATGAACAGGTGTTAAGTTGACAGCTACCTGCATTTCAGAAAATATTTAATTTTTTATTCATTTATTAAATTTAAATCCTTCCCCCCCCCACCGGTAATGACTCTGGGTGGCCAAACAGAGAGTTTGGGTTCTGTTTAAAAAACAAAAAAAAAACGGCCGCTGTTGGGTTTTCTCCCTGTGTTGAAGCAACACAAAGGCCAATTGTCGCAAACACTTGCTGATCTGGCAGAAAGATCCCCTTTCTTTCCAGTGCAGCTCTGATCTGGAGGCGATGATATACGGGCCAAAGAATGAGCACAATCCACGCAGTTGTTGGCCCTGTTCGCTTCGGCTTCCCAACGCAGGCAGCTAACCGTGTCGTCTGCCGATGACGTCCTTTTCCCTCTTTTTTCGGAGTTGCCCTTCCATCCATCGTCTGTGCACTGAACGTCTTTTGAGTCCTCGCTGAACTTTCCTCTGTTGTTTTTGAAGACCTCCCCACTGTCCCCCCTCACATTTATATTTCCAGTTCCTTTTTGAAAACCTCCAACTGATGGCCAGCAAAGTTTTCTTTTATTTATTAAACTTATACGCTGCTCCGGGTAGCTTATCACATCGCCAAAAAAGCAATTACAATTTGCCCTTCCAGGTCTTAAAAAGTTGCAATCTGTTGGGACAATTTGTTGTAGAGCATGATTAGATGTAAAGGCTGATTTCTTTCTTTCTTTCCAATTCAGCTGAAATGTTTTTTTGTTATCCTGGATCAGACAATTAATTGTTAAAAGAAAAAAAAGCATAATACCTGAAAGCCATAATAGAATTGCAAGAAAGACATGGTTTTGGTATAGGAAATAAATGAGTACTAGGGCACCCGGATCAGAATTATTATTCTTTTCCAGTTTTATTTGGCTTCGCTTGATTGTTCCGTGCTGAACAATGTCTTTTTCTGATCGGGAAATTATTTTAGAAATCGTGCATTGTCTTCTACGTAAAATTAGAACTTTCCAATAAAACATAAATAATATAACCTGCGTGATCTCTCTTAATAGGGATGAATCACTTGGCTTTAGACATTAAAAGCTTTGTTAAATGCTCTTTATGGAAAATGGTTACAGCCACTAATGGGCTTTCAGACTAGATCTTTGTCCCAGAACAATTTTCAAGTTCTTATATATGCTGGCTTCTTCCTCCAGATCTCCAAAGGAAACCCGTTAAGTGTTTGGAACAACTCCATCCAAGATATTAGGGGTTTTTCTGGAGCGTAGTACTAACTTGCTAAGCACATTGATTTGTGCTTCTTAGATTGTAAGCCGCCCTGAGTCTTTGGAGAAGGGCGGGATATAAATGGGATTAAAAAACAAAAACTTAATACAGGTTTGCGAGGTGCTGTGTGAGCTTGGTTGTTTTCTAGCAGATGTTTCATGACCCCCACCCCTAGATAACTTTTTATAAGTGCTGAAGTGAGTGGGATTTGCGGAGTGGAGGAGGAGGGGGGGAGGAGGAGGAGGAGGACTGTGGGGTCCTTGGTTCTCTCTGAGCTTGGTTGTTTTCTAGCAGACGTTTCATGACCCGCCTAGGTAACGTCATCAGTGCTCTGATGCACTCATATAGTAAGTGATGATGTTACCTTGTTGGGTTCAAACTGCCCTAAACAGTTTCTGCTCGATGCCTTCCTCCTGCTGGCCTAAAAATCAGTCTGCAAAAAAAAAAAAATCCTGGGTTGTTTTCCTTCTTACAAAATATTCATGCAATTTAGATCGTTCTGAACTTGGCAAGTTTCTCCGGCCTCCTTTCAGCTTAGTAAATTGGTCCCTTCTTGCAAATCTTGGAAAATGCAGGGGCCTTCGTGTTTTTTTCCGGCAATAAAATGACCAGGCTGGAAAAAAAAAAAAATCCTAAGTCAGCAGGCTTCTGGGGCGGGGGGGGGGGAGAAGAAGGGGGAGCCCCAAATTGATAATCAGGAAACAAATGAAAACGTTAAAAGCTTTTTAATATTTCACACAATCCATCCTGCTTGCAAATTTTGCAACCCGGGAACCTGTACAAAAAAAAACACGTCGTAACGATTAATTTTCAAAGATCGCGCTTTCAACACTTGCACGCACCAGATGTGCACTGTTGTCCAGCCTCTCAGCAAATCCCTGAATAGTCCCAAGAAAAATTCTGCAACATGTCTCTGTAATTTCTATCCAGGTAGCACGTGCTCCAGCACACCTGAGTACAGCATACAAAGCTAACTCCTATTTTGGCTTGGGAAGACAAGGGGCCATTCTCCGGGGTTTTTTTTGTTTTGTTTAGCATGAATGGAGTTAATTGTCATCTTCCTGCTGCAGAACATTTGTCAATGAGATCATCGCCCAAGGAAAAGTGGTGGGCGAGGAAGAATGTTTTATTTTGTTTTATTTTATTTTTTTTAAAAAAGCCCCTTGTGCGTTTTAGCTCGGCAGCTTACTGCATTACCTAGAAACGGATGTGAGAGTCATCAGGAAGTTCACGCTGGATCAAAAAAATGCTTTCCCACGTTGCCAGGTTGAATGGCAACTATGAGAGATCTTTAAAAAGTAAAGGTAACGGTTCCCCCACACACGCGTGCTAGTCGTTTCCAACTCTAGGGGCCGGTGCTCATCTCCGTTTCAAAGCCGAAGAGCCAGCGCTTGTCCGAGGACGTCTCCGTGGTCATGTGGCCGGCATGACTAGACGCCAAAGGCGCACAGAACGCTGTTACCTTCCCACCGTAGCGGTCCCTATTTTTCTACTTGCATTTTTACGTGCTTTCGAACTGCTAGGTTGGCAGAAGCTGGGACGAGTAACAGGCGCTCACTCTGCTACGCGGCACTTGGGATTCGACCCGCCAAACTGCCGACCTTCTGATCGACAAGCTCAGCGTCCTAACCCACTGAGCCACCGCGTCCCTCTGAGAGATCTTAGTGACCTCCAGATGTGCAGGTTCCCCAAAAGGGCCCAAGCTGGATGGCCTGTGCTGGTAATTTCAGGAGTGGGCAGGATCAGCCTGGACCCCTGCGTGCCGTTTTGACGGGGGGGGGGGGGGGGGAAACAACTAAAGACACGTGTGTCCTCAACAGACAGTAGTTCCATTTTGGTGGGGATGGGGGGGAACTATGAAAAGTTGCCCTGGAAGTTGACATGAAGAGGGTGGTGATAAAGAAAAGGGGCTAAAAAAAATGTGGCCCCTTTGGGGAAGATCCTTCAACCCTTCCTAGTTATTTTGCCTTTCTTCAAACAGACACTTCCCAGTTACTCTTCTCTGCTCAACTTTTAATCACGATTAGCTGGGAACACACAATCTGGCTTCGGATTAGTTTCTTTCTAGGGTCCAGAAATCCCTCTGTCTTCGAAAGACGGGGGCTTAAATCCCCCCGAAGAGGTAAGATCAAGTGGCTAGCTGGGGTAGGCCAATAAGCCAGAGGCCCAAAGCCACCAAAGTTTTCCAAGAAGACTTCCCAATGGGCCAGAATATTTTAATCTAACCCACTGCTCTCACAAAGAGAGTGTTGTACTTGTATTTCTGATAAATGCCTATCCAGTTTCTTCTTAAAAGCCTCCAGGGAGGGAGCACCCACAACTTCTGGAGGCAATTTAAATTTAAAACTTAAAAAAAAAACACCACTTCCCCTGATCAGCACAAGCCTCTCCAGGCAAAATTCAAAATGGTGGGGGGGGGCGATTTCCTTCCAGTAAGGCAGGGCTCTTGCAACTTGGCCCTTTTATGACTTGTGGACCTCAACTCCCAGAATGCCTCAGCCAGGCACGCTGGCTGAGGCATTCTGGGAGTTGAAGTCCACAGGCCATACAAGGGCCAGGCTGGAAGACCCCTGCAAAGGGGTCAGCAGAACCTGGGCCGGGTCTGGGCCAGGGAGAGGAGGAGGAGGAGGAGGAGGCAGCAGCAGGAACAGGCTATCAATGTCAGGCAAAGGCAAACAAACCATCTTGCAAAGTGCTGCACTTACCAACACAGTCAGAAGCAGAGCAGTTCCCAAAAGGGATTACAAGCGGCAGAAGTAGAGTTCCACAGAGTAAGGAAAAAGAATATTTTAAAATTCCAGCTCTCTAGTCCTCAAGCCCAGCAAGCAGCAGGGCTCCCACGCAGCTCCAGCAAAGCAAAAGCAAAAGCAAAAGAGATCTTGCCAAAATCAGCCAATCTGCTTCGGTCATGTGACCAGGCACCAAAAAAAAGTGACCCACTTCCGGCTTCTCCTCTCCAAGCCACGTGGCTGCAAAGGCCTGTTTGTGGTCGCGATTTTGCATGCCTAACTGTAAGTATCCTTTCCGAATTAATTCTTCTTTGTGAACACTCGCTAAATAAACGTTCAGACCTGGGGGAATTATCTGTATATGGCCATTTTTGTTAAAATTAAGAATAGGTCCCTTTCATTTTGGAAGTGGGGAGTGGAAAGGTTACTGTGCATTTGAATAACTGCCCCCTGCTTTTAATTAAGCAGCCAGTTGCATTTAAACATGGTGGCCTTGTGGAAGAGCCATTGATAGACTCGGGGGCTCCGAGTGGAAAGGTTTTTTTTTTAAAAATAATAATATAAAATAAAATTAAAAACCGCCTAAGGTTTTACTTTGCATTTCTTCCAATTTACTGTGCATTTGAATTAATGCCCCCTGCTTTTAATTAAGCAGCCAGTTGCATTTAAACATGGAGGCCTTGTGGAAGAGCCATTGATAGACTCGGGGGCTCCGAGTGGAAAGGTTTTTTTTTTAAAAATAATAATATAAAATAAAATTAAAAACCGCCTAAGGTTTTACTTTGCATTTCTTCCAATTTACTGTGCATTTGAATTAATGCCCCCTGCTTTTAATTAAACAGCCAGTTGCATTTAAACATGGAGGCCTTGTGGAAGAGCCATTGATAGACTCTGGGGCTCCGAGTGGAAAGGTTTTTTAAAAATAATAATAATATAAAATAAAATAAACTGCTAGGGTTTTCTTTGCATTTGTTCCAATTTAATTAAACAGCCAGTTGCATTTAAACATGGAGGCCTTGTGGAAGAGCCATTGATAGACTCGGGCTCCGAGTGGAAAGGTTTTTTAAAAAAATAATAATATAAAATAAAATAAAAAACCGCCTAAGGTTTTACTTTGCATTTCTTCCAATTTACTGTGCATTTGAATTAATGCCCCCTGCTTTTAATTAAACAGCCATGTTGCTGCATTCAAATATGGAGGCCTTGTTGAAGAGCCACTGATGGACTTTGTGGCTCCCTTTTTTCCCAGGCACCCAGTGGAAAGGTTTTTTTAAAAAAATAAAATAAAACTCCTAGGGTTTTCTTTGCATTTGTTCCAATTTACTGTGCATTTGAATAACCGCCCCCTGCTTTTAATTAAACAGCCAGTTGCTTGTCCGCTGCACTTAAACATGGAGGCCTTGTTGAAGAGCCCCTGATGGGCTGTGTGGCTCCCTTAGGCACCCAGTTCGCCATCTCCGCTTCAGCTCCCACAGCCTCATCACGGCCAACATCCCCAGTGAGAAGACTCCCCGAGGGGCCAGCATCACGGACAACGCCTTGACCGCTCACCAAAGGTGACAACTGACCCTCACGGTGGTGCTTTTTATCTCAACCAGCAGGAGGCGCCCTGTGACACCACTCTCAGGGTTGCTAGACTACAATTCCCAGCAGCCTTAGCTAGACAATATTGCGGGACGCTGGGAGGCATTCCCCCAAGTTGGCCTTCCTCAGTTTAAACCAAGGGTCTTCAAACTTGGCCCTTTTATGACTTGTGGACTTCAACTCGAAGAATTCCTCAGCCAGCGTGCCTGGCTGAGGAATTCTGGGAGTTGAAGTCCACAAGTCATAAAAGGGCCAAGTTTGAAGACCCCTAGTAAAAACAGGAACAGAGAAGAAGCCGCAATGGAAGAGCGTTTGAGGGCTTATGGTGGCAGAGAGCCAGGATGTTGTGGCCAAGCCAGGCAGGGGTTTAGGATGGGAGGGTAGCCAGCTATAAATTTGGTGAGCAGCAAGTGGCTTGGAAGAACAAACCCAGGCGATGGGTGAAGGGTGGTAAGATGTTCCAGCACCCATTATTATGGGTTGGCTTGGCTAAGGTTGCTGGGAATTATAGTCCAGCTGCTTCTGGATGGCTATTGGCCTCGCCTCCTCTTGGAAAACATAGTAGTTTAGCTTATCCAAATCCTGTTTTAAATCTCTTCTCGTCTCCTCCCTTCCCTTTCCCCCTTTCCCTTCCCTTCCCTCTTCTCCTCTTTTCCCCTCCCTTCCCCTTCTCCCCTTACCTCCTTTTCCCTTCTCTCTTCCATCCCCTCCCCTCCTCTTCCCACTTCCCTCTCTTATCCCCTCTTTCCTTCTCCCTTCCCTTCCCTTCTGTTTCCTTATACTCTGAGCTGACTTCCAAGAAGGTGAATACAAGACAGTTGGCATATCTAGAGCAGTGTTTCTCAACCTTGATTACTTTAAGACAGGCAGGTCAAACGCATGACATCATGTGATGTTGCGCGATGTATCACAACTTTTCCCCTTGCAGGCAATGGGGTGGGCACGGTTTCGGCGTGATGCATCCATCCCACAGGCCAGCAGTTTGACATGCCTGCTTTAAGAGGACTGAACTTCAATCCCCAGGATTCCCCAGCCAGGGAATTCTGGGGATTGAAGTCCACACGTCTTAACGTGGCCGAGGTTGAGAAGCACTACTCTAAAAGTAGAACAACCTGGAACCATTAAGGGTGCTCCTTCAAGCACATGGGCCTACTCTGAATTGATGTGCTTGCATTTGAACATCTCCTTGGCCCTAGAGAGGAACCAGAGTCTGGAGCAGGGGTCTGCAAGTACGCTGGCTGAGGAATTCTGGAAGTTGAAGTCCACAAGTCATAAAAGGGCCAAGTTTGAAGACCCCTGGCCTGGAGCAACATTCTTCAATCTGGGCAACTTTTAAAATGTGTGGACCAATTCCTAGAATTCCCCAACCAGCTTGAATTTGAAGTGCAGACATCTTAACGTTGCCAAAGTTGGAAAGTTGCTCCAGAGGGTTTCGAACAACTGGGAACCAGGCTGGTTGAAAAGCACCCTGCTTATTTTCTTTTCCCTTTTCTCCCCTTGCTTCTCTCTGAACAGGCACAGAGGCATTATCTACGCCTACGAATTCTCCACAGACACGCTGGTGGCAGAGAGCGTCCTTCCTATCTGCCGCTCCTCTTACAACGATGTGGCCGGCTACAACTACAACATTGGCCTTGTTGTCCCCTATGACAACATCTAGGCAGGGTGGGAAGAAGGGAAGTCCAGCTGAGCTGGACCCTGGAGAAGGAGAACCCCGAGGATGGCGTTCCTGCAGACCTCTTTGGAGGGCTTGGAAGCCATAGGTTGGCCAAGCAGGTAGCAGCAGGGGGTGGGCACATGGGGGTCTCCCCAAAGCTGTAGGAACGAAGAAGAGGTGGTGGCCAACAGGAACCATGATAGATAGGCAAGAATCAGGAGATGATAATAAAGGCTTTAGCCCAAGAATCAGGAGGTCGTAAGACAGGTTGTAGCCCACGTGTGCAGAGACCATCCTAGTGGAAGGGAGGGCTTCCATTCCTTGCACCTAGCTGAAATAGTTCAGTGCTGCCTTTCTGGAACAGGCGCCGATGCTACCTGCAACATCTGGAGATCTTAAGAAGAAAATGAGACTTTGGGAGCTTTTTTTCTTGTAAATAAAATATCTTTATAAAGCGTTGGTCTCAGGATGAGGGTGTTGGTGTGCTTGAAAATGGCTGTTTTATTGTCGGGGTGCTGATTTTCGAAATCCCACATTAGGAGAAAATCCAGAGGCCATCCCAGTTGGAGAAAATCCTGCCATAGGTAAGTCAAGCACGTGTGTGTAAGTATCCTTTCTTCTCCAGCTCCGCTGGCACTTTGCCTGATCGCACCAGGACTGCCGAAGCAGCACCCCTCCTTAACTCTGCTGCCTGGGGCTGCTGGGAGTTGTAGTACATCTGTACCTTGGTGCGGCATGAGGATCTTTGCCTGATCTATTCTCTAGGCCAGTTTTTGCTTTGCCTGATCACAAGTCATCTTGTGGGGCCTCCCTGCTGGGTGGGCTAGAGCAGCTGCCAAACCAGCAGGGAAAGCACCATAGGTATTCCTCTCCTCAGCCATTGCAACATGGGCTGAGGATGATGGGACTTGGTGGCCAGAGAGAACTCGGATCTCTCTGTGGAGCTGCAGAAGGTGCACATACAGGTGGATGTATATTGTGTATAGAGCCAAGGCAGTGTTTTGCAAACTTGTCAGATGTGGGGGACTTCAACTCCCAAGTAATTCTGGGAGTTGAAAGCCACCAATCTTAAAAGTGGGCAAGTTTGAAAAAGACTGCTCTAAGGTTACCAGATCTGGGCTGCAAAAACATGCTAGGCCACTAGAGGGTGCCAAATGTAGTTTGCTGCCCTCTAGTGGCTTTTTCTTCGTTTGCAGCCCAGAGCTGGTAACCTTAGTATGGTATACACCCTAATATATGGTAATATGTAGATACATAAACATATACCATATATTAGGGAATATGCCTATTATTGTATGTGGCTGTGTACATTAACACAGTTGCATACAGTCATCTAGGCTAAGATCTATTGGGGCTTTCCTAATAGATCTTAGCCTATATTGCTCTTATGTGTCTGTGTATCAACACAGACACATAGAGCAATATAGGCTAAGATCTATTAGGGGAAAAGGGCCCCAATAGACCTTAGCCTAGATGACTGTGTGCAACTGTGTTAATGTACACAGGCACATACAGTAATAGGGGTATGTCCCAATAAGTAGGAATGAACCGGACACTCTGTGACTTAACTACGTACATGGACCTGTGTGTGGGAGGGAGGTGCTTATGTTTTGTGTGTTGTTTTTTTTTTTGCCTCCTCGCTTCTCATCCAAGAAGCTTCTTCAGTTCTGGCTGACTGGTGAGGAATGGAAGGATTTATATTCTTTGCAGTCATCTGGTCCTTAGTACTCCAAAGGTCCGTCATTAGCTCTTCCAGAGCTGTTGAAGCCACATGGGGGGTTTACCTGTACCCTCGGAGTCACCTGAACCAGTGTGGAGATGAGCCTGGGGCCTTCTTGGGAGTGCTGAAAGGACCGTGTTGGAGATGGGAGAAAGGTGGTGGTGTATCCCTCCCCCTCTGTCGAGAGAGGCCTGTTCAGTTTTAACACAGATGGCCTCTTTCACCCCTTTCAAACCAGGGGTCCTCTCCATCCAGAACGAGGACTTTAATGTCTTCAAGAGTGGCCTTTTGTCTCTCAAATGCAGATGGACCACTGTTCCAAATGTTCTTTTCCAAGAGGCAATTGGACTTCCTTTGTTTTTCCTTGAAGTTCTCATCCAAGAAGTTTTTTGGATGAGAAGTGAAAGTCTTCAAGAAAAAACTAAGTCTAGTTGCCTCTTGGAAAAGGACCTCTGGAGCAAACTGTGACCTGGCTAAGAATCCATAGACATATGAACTGCTGAATTTTGTCCTGATGGGTTTATTCTCCTATGTTGTGCCAACAAAACCACCACTTCACAAGCGCATGGCACAACATAGGAGACCAAACCCGTTGGGACAAGATTCATACTTCAACATTGAAGTATACAGAAAACGCACACAGTGTTTACATTCACTGGAGCAAAGACACAGAAGTCATCAGAATCCTAAACCACTGGGCTGAAGGTTTACCTACCGGCAAAGAGGGACAAGAAGGACTAAAACACATCGAAGAAGCCCTCAGAACCTGTGGCTATCCCAATTGAGCCTTCATCAAATCCAGATAAAGATCCAGTAGGATCCTTTGTCCCCCCCTGGCCCCCAATAAGGACAAAAGAACAACAAATGAAGCAACATTAATCCATAAAGTGCAGGAATATCTGAAAAACTCAGGAGGATTTTCAACTAATTCAACGTACATACACACTTTCAACCCAAAAATACACTAAGGCAGTGTTTCTCAAAACTTTGGCAACTTTTAAGATGTGTGGATTTCAGGTCCCAGAATTCCTCAGCCACCATGCTCACTCAGGAATTCTGGGAGCTGAAGTTCACACATCTTAAAAAAGTTGCCAAGATTGAGAAACTGCACTAAGGCAGAAGCTTGTCCACCCCAAGGATAAAATGCCTACATACAAATTGAGCAATGCAATATGTGCAGTAGAATGGAGTAAGACATTTACAGGTCTGTAAGTTGGAGAAACAAAACAAGCCACAAATGCATGGCACAACCTAGGAGAACAAGCCCACCAGGACGAGATTTAGCGGTCCATCTGCATTTGAAAGACGAAGGCCACTCTTTCGAAGACAGCGAAGTCCACGCTCTGGATAGAAAGGACATCTGGATAGAGAGGACCGCTGGTTTGAAAGAGGGGTCAAAGAGGCCATCTGTGTTAAAGCCCAACAGGCCTCTCTCGACAGAGGGGGAGGGATACGACACCACTTACCTCCTGTCTCCAACACGGTCCTTGCAGCAGTCCCAAGGAGGTCCCACGCCCATCGCCACACTGGTCCAGGTGACCCCGAGGATACAGATAAACCCCCAAGTGGCCTCAACGACTCTTGAGAGCTAACGACTTACCTTTGGAGTACTAAGGACCAGATGACTGCAAAGAATATAAATCGTTCCATTTCCCACCAGTCAGTCAGAACTGAACAAGCTTCTTGGATGAGAAGCGAAACGTTGGGGCATGTCTATATACATATATACACATGCAGAGACTTGTTGGCATAATTAGTTTATTCCAGGAATAGACAAATTATGTCTCTCTGTGTGCATATATATACATACACATATATGTGCATATTAGCATATTTTAGTAAATAGAACTATCTGTATGAAATGCTAATATGTACATAGAGGAATGCCTATATATATTACTACATAAAGCTGCTATAGGTAGCCCTTGAATTAAGAGTTCATTTAGTGACTGTTTGAAGGTATAACAGCACTGAAGAAAGTAGCTTACAATTTTAACATCCTCGTGGCATGTGATTAAAGTTCAGAAGCTTGACAGTTGACTCATACTTATGACGGTTGCAGTGTCCTGGGGTCAGGTAATTGCATTTTGTGACCTGACAAGCAAAGTCAATTGGGAAGTGAGATTCACTTAAGAATCGTGTTACTAACTCAACAACTGCAGTTAACAAATATAGCAAGAAAAGTCATTAAATTGGGCAAAACTCACTTAACAAAATGCATCGCTTAGCAACAGAAGCTCTGGACTCAAATGTGGCCATTAAGTCAAGGACTACCTGTAATATATATAGCCATTTGCCCCGAAAGCTAGCTTACCATGGGCGCCCCCTTATAACGGCACCCCTGCTCATGACGTGGAGCGGGGGGTCCTTTTGGTGTTTGGGGCTTTGTAACAGCCCAGGAAGCTAGAAGTAAAACACGTAACAACTGCACAAATATATCAAACACAACAACAACACTGCATCAAAGCAGAGGTCCTTTTACTGGAGGCTGGAAGGTTGGTCTTCAACTCAAGACGGGAATCCATGTGGCTGGTCCAGATGAGTCTGAACTTCATGGATCCGTGGCAGTTGCTCCAAGAGACATGTGGCCCTCCCACCCACCCAAACAAGCTCACAGCCATCTCCAAAGCCTCCCACCACCCTGTTGCAGCTACTCCGCTGGCGTCAGTAGCAAAGCGCCATGGGTTCCAGCGTCAGGAAGCGGACGTGCATCTTGGTCTCTATGTCGATTCCTTCCCGTATCTGGCATCAGAAGGAAAGAAAAAATAGAGTTAGAGGAGAAGACAATTTCTGATCTTGCAAATCTTCAGTTGTACTTCAGAAAGGAGCAAATGTTACGTTCCAGAACTCTCGACTCACAGTTGACTTGGCCTTAGATTTTTCCCAAAAAATAGCTAGAGGAGAGATTCATTCCAAAAGGGATGTATGGACTTCCCTTTGCTTGGTCCTGCATGAGGTGGCTTCCTCTTGTGAATATATTGAAAGAGGAGTTACCAGAATGCCCGTCTTTTGAAATCTTTTTTCCCCCTTTTTAATCTAAATCCTTTAAGTATGTGCAGGTATCTTTTCTTTGCTTACCTTTTTATTTATTAAGTATTAATTCAAATTCTATGGCTCCCGTCTCAAGAAGTGACTTTGTGAACAAAATTAAACATTGCAACAGCGCAACAATTACGTTTGCATGTTTTACTTAGCTAATAAAAAAATATTAAGAAAGCCAAAAATCCAATAGTTGTTTTTTTTTTAAGGTTACATCTATTTCAGCCAGAAATAATATTTCCGAAATGTTGTTGAGGTCTTCGTGCTGTTAGAACGGCAGCGAAAACAATGCTTTATTTAAACATATTGTTCTATTTGAGGCTGAAGGAATCAACATGCATTAACTCGACTTTAAGATTTAGTATTTTCAGATGTTTCGATTCTTTTGAGATTTATCTCTCGCATGTGGGAGTTGAGATCTGCAGAATGGAAATGCATTTATAGCCAAGAGACTTACTGTATTGTTCAGTCCTGGAAAGACAAACATATGGCTGCAACTATTCTGTGGTTTGCACAATTAATGAATATAGATTAGCTATGTATGTCTGTAATGAATCATCACTTCATTTCTGTTTATGGATATAGACGTTCTGTAAATATATATCTTGCATGTTTTCTTAATTTGTCCCTTTAGAATTTGGTGCTTTCTTTTTTTGTATTTATTTCATTAGAAAAAGGGATAAAAGAGGCTGTATTTTTTTTTCTTTACACAAGCCTCCAGGGGGCACTTGGAAGGGGGGGGGGGAGTCACAAGGGCAGTTGTGATCATCCTATCAAAGCCTGCCTGTTTTTTACATGCGTTGCATGAAGGATTGTGCTGTTAAGTTTTATTAATAAAGTTGCTAATATTTCTTGAAAAGTCTTTTTTATACCAATTGGCCTGTACATTTATAGTCAGGATGGCACGACATAAGGAAAAAGAGGCAAAGAGGGAGAAGGAAAACTTAACACACTGGATAACTACTACGTCTCTTAAATTATTCAACCAGTGAGATATCACACAACGGGTATTTTTACTGGAGTTGGTATATGATGGCTCTACTGCATTCATTTCACTTTTAGCAGCAGCTATGTTACAAAAAGTGTTTTTTTTCTATTTATGATACGTATTAATACCTCCACCTTTCTCCATGGATTACAAGCAAAAAAAGATATTGCAGGGAGGGAGAGAGGGAGGAAGAGATGAAATAGAGAAGAGATATAGAGAGATGGACAGACAAATGGATAAGCAGATGAAATATAGATGAGATAAAGAGATATAAAATGTATAAAATATAGACAAGAGATACACAGATGAAAGAGAGAAAACGTGGATAAAGAAAAGATATAGATGAAATAAGAGATGGATGGATGGATAGATGAGATAGATAGATGATAGACAGATAGATAATGAATACAAAGAACAAAATAGTAACAAAGGCAGAAAACCTGTCCGGATGTTGCTAAACTACAACTCCCAGCAGCCTCAGGCCAGAGTAAGGGATGCGGGGGGGGGGGGGGGCTGTGATCCAACAGCAGCTGGAAATCTATGTTTGGCACCATCTCTAATTTTCTTTTATCATGTTCTTGATAAAGATTAGTGAATGAAAGAAGTTGACATGAGGATCAAGATGAATCTCCCTTGAAGGCACCAAAGACCTTAGCCAAGCTCTTCATCGTTTCTCATCCTCCGGTTGAGGGGAATCTCCATCTTCTGAAATGCTCTGTGTAGTTGCTTCTAAAGTTGGCCTGTGTTGTGTCAGAACCGGGCACAGCTACCCAACCTTTATGATTGTGGCACTGAAAGCCAGTGTGGAAAGACACACATCTGAGAAAGTCCTCAATGCATCCTTGAAGCCAACCCAAGGACCCGGGTGATGGTCCTACGAGCAAAGAATTCACGGCTTCCAAACAGCATCCTTTGTGTAGCTGTGGAAGCCTGTTGTGCGAAGGTGTGGTATCTTAGAACACCTACATCCCCCATGGAGGACAACCCAATCAACTATACAATCCCAGCCATTTGAAGGAGAAATGGCAATAGACCAACATAAGACTGACTTTGGAGAAGACAGAGATTGTTAGCAAAATGGGAGGTCAGCTCAAGAAACAAGACCACACCAGAATGAAATTTAACTAGGTTACCCTTGGCATAAAAGGAAGGGAGAGAAAACGCCAGGCTTTGAAGATGCTTTAAGAGCTCATCTCAATGTGCTCTCCTCTGCCTCTCCGCGCGCTCAGGCAGGTTCGGCATGTCACCGGGTCACCTCGCCCGGCTGATCAGAGGAGAAAACCCTAGGAATTTATAATATTATTATTTTTAAAAAACCTTTCCACTGGGTGCCTGCAAAAAAGGGAGCCCCAGAGTCTATCAATGGCTCTTCTACAAGGCCTCCATGTTTAAATACAACTGGCTGTTTAATTAAAAGCAGGGTGCAGTTATTCAAGTGCACACTAAATTGGAACAAATGCAAAAACCCTAGGAGTTTTATTTTATTTTTTAAAAAAACCTTTCCACTGGGTGCCTGGGAAAAAAGGGAGCCACAGAGTCCATCAGTGGCTCTTCAACAAGGCCTCCATATTTGAATGCAGCAACATGGCTGTTTTATTAAAAGCAGGGGCAAGTTATTCAAGTGCATGGTAAATTGGAACAAATGCAAAGTAAAACCTTAGGCGTTTATTTTATTTTATGAAAAAAACCGTTTCCACTGGGTGCCTGGGGAAAAAAGGGAGCCACAGTCTATCAATGGCTCTTCAACAAGGTCTCCATGTTTAAATGCAACTGGCTGTTTAATTAAAAGCAGGGGGCAGTTATTCAAATGCACAGTAAATTGGAACAAATGCAAAGAAAACCCTGGGAGTTTATTTTATTTTATTTAAAAAAAAACCTTTCCACTCCCCATTTCCAAAATGAAAGGGACCTATTCTTAATTTTAACAAAAACGGCCATATACAGGTAATTCCCCCAGGTCTGAACGTTTATTTAGCGAGTGTTCACAAAGAAGAATTAATTCGGAAAGGATACTTACAGTTAGGCATGCAAAATCGCGACCACAAACAGGCCTTTGCAGCCACGTGGCTTGGAGAGGAGAAGCCGGAAGTGGGTTACTTTTTTTTTTTGGTGCCTGGTCACATGACCGAAGCAGATTGGCTGATTTTGGCAAGTTTTGCTTTTGCTTTTGCTTTGCTGGAGCTGCGTGGGAGCCCTGCTGCTTGCTGGGCTTGAGGACTAGAGGGCTGGAATTCCTTCTGTGGGTACTTTGAAATATTCTTTTTCCTTACTCTGTGGAACTCTACTTCTGCCGCTTGTAATCCCTTTTGGGAACTGCTCTGCTTCTGACTGTGTTGGTAAGTGCAGCACTTTGCAAGATGGTTTGTTTGCCTTTGCCTGACATTGATAGCCTGTTCCTGCTGCTGCCTCCTCCTCCTCCTCCTCCTCTCCCTGGCCCAGGTTCTGCTGACCCCTTTGCAGGGGTCTTCCAACTGGCCCTTGTATGTGGACTGTGGACTTCAACTCCCAGAATGCCTCAGCCCTCGTGCCTGGCTGAGGAATTCTGGGAGTTGAAGTGCCTGGCTGAGGAATTCTGGGAGGTGAAGTCCACAAGTCATAAAAGGGCCAAGTTGCAAGAGCCCTGCCTTACTGGAAGGAAATCCCCCCCCCCACCATTTTGAATTTTGCCTGGAGAGGCTTGTGCTGATCAGGGGAAGTGGGGTTTTTTTTAAAAAAATATTGAAGTTTAAAATTTAAATTGCCTCCAGAAGTTGTGGGTGCTCCCTCCCTGGAGGCTTTTAAGAAGAAACTGGATAGGCATTTATCAGAAATACAAGTACAATACTCTCTTTGTGAGAGCAGTGGGTTAGACTAGATGACCTCAAGGTCCCTTCCATCTCAAGTTACTGTTGGAAGTTGACAATTCGATATAAACTCTGCTCCAATCTCCCTCTGCATGCCTGGCTGGAAACGCTAAAGTTAGTGGCCAGCAAGTGTTTTTTTTAAAAAAGGTTTTAAATTTAAATTGCCTCCAGAAGTTGTGGGTGTTGAGAGGGACAATGAGAAGGAAGGATCAAGGAAAAGGAACAGAGGGAAGGTGGGAGGAAGTATCGAAGGAAGGAAGGGAGAATGGGAGGGAGAGAGGGAGGGAAGGCACCCACCCATCCCACTCCCCTTCACCAGAGACCCATGGATCCCCCCCACAGGCACCCCACAACCTGAGTGACAAGCTGCCCTCCCCCTCCCCGCCACTGACTTCACTTGGGACCGTGACCGTTGTAAGTATGAATCAGTTGCCAAGCATCCGAATGTGAATCGCAGGACCCTGGGGGACACTGCAACGGTCGTTAAGTGTGAAAAATGGTCATAAGCCCCTTTTTCAGTGCCGTTGTAACTTCAAAGAGTCACTAAGCAAATAGCCGTAAGTCGAAGACTCATTTTTTTTCCCTTTTTTTTTGGGGCCATGCAAGTTTTTGACACCTTGCTGGGCGGAACTGGTGGGACTGGGATGGCGCCTTGCCCTCAAAGTGGCACAGTGGGTGAACAGGTCGGCGGGCCCATCAAAGAGGTGACAGCTCTCCAGCAACTAAAGCAGGGGTAGGCAACCTCGGCTCTTTTATGACTCATGGACTTCAACTCCCAGAATTCCTGAGCCAGCTTGGCTGGCTCAGGAATTCTGGGAGTTGAAGTCCATGAGTCATAAAAGAGCCGAGGTTGCCTACCCCTGAACTAAAGGGACCCTGGAGCAGAGCTGCGGCACTAAGCAGGAAGGGAGGTTTTCTTCGGCGCAGAATTCTCAACTAAGCAACGGTTGAGGATCTGAATCCACCGGCTCCTCCTCTACGCCAAGATGTTGGCTTGGAATTGGCAGGCGGGACGCCACCGGGTTGCAGCGACTGAGCGGGTCTTTCAAGAGCGGGCAGCTGCTCCAAAGGGTGGCCCGAGGAGGCCCACCTTGGCAAGGAGCGTGGCCCACCATCCCAACGGCCTCTTTGCAGATCCGTCCATCAGCCTCTCCACCGTGAAACGGAAGCTCTCCCCTTTCTTCTGCTTAGGTCCCAGGCCGTTTAAAATCGGCGGAGCTTTGCGAGTTGCCGCGGACTTGCAGAGAGAAGCCTCGTCTTTGGCCAAAGCCCTGGACCACCGACAAAGAGTTGCCAGGGGAACTTTATTAAGGGAAAGATTAGGGTAAAAAGTCTTTTTTTTTTCTGGGATGCCAGCGGAGGTGCCAGGCTGGTCCTCCACCCCGGGCTACCAGGAGCTGAAATCTCCAAAGCTGCCGGTTTTCCTCTCCTTCTTGTTGACCAAACTGGTGGACGGCCCGTCTTCTGCGGCTCGCTTCCTGCGTCACAAAATGCACAAGTCACACACAACCCTCATCTCCTGCAATCAGGCCCTGGTTTAAGGTCACACTACAAACAGACCTTGGTTGAAAGTCACGGTACAAAAAGACCCTGGCTTAAGGTCACGCTACAAGCAGACCCTGGCTTAAAGTCATGCTACAAACTCTGGCTTAAGGTCACCCTACAAACAGACCCTGGCTTAAGGTCGCCCTACAAGCAGACCCTGGCTTAAGGTCGCCCTACAAGCAGACCCTGGCTTAAGGTCGCCCTACAAGCAGACCCTGGCTTAAGGTCATGCTACAAGCAGACCCTGGCTTAAAGTCATGCTACAAACTCTGGCTTAAGGTCACCCTACAAACAGACCCTGACTTAAGGTCGCCCTACAAGCAGACCCTGGCTTGAAGTTTTCCAAAAAGAATGGAAGAGAGGAGTAGAAATTTACAAGGGGGTGGGGGGGGGGGAGACAAGGATGAAGCCAAGTAGCACAAATCACCTGAATTGTCCCCTAACTTCAGTCATTTAAAAACCCCACGAGGCTTTCCACCTCATCTTTCAGAGGAACCACTTTGGGGAAAAAAATTTTTTTTTTAAAGTGAAGAGTGAAAAGTTCAAATGCTGTTTTCGACGGGGGGGGGGGGTTTCAAGAGAAGCAGAAACCCGTCACCCTTGAGCTATCTGCTCCTCCACAAACCTAGCTGGGTCTAAGCTGCTTTCCTGTGGGGCAAACTGATATTTTCGCTGCCTGAACCCATAAGAAAAAGAAAAAAAAAGAAAGTCTTTGCGCAGATTCAATAGGATCCACTGGCAAGAGTTTTTTGTTGTTTTTTTTCCCTACGTCACATACACGTGCGTTACTGCTTTCTCTCCCTACGGAACAGAACCTGGAAACTCAAAAAAAAAATATGGTAAAATACAACCGGAACTTACGCCGCTGCTATATTAATGTATTTGCCAACTCCCGCGCGGTACGTTTTTGGCGCGGAAGGCTCCTTCTGTGGGATGTCTCTGCTTTTCGCCTTCATTGCCTCCTCTTCCAACTGAGCCTTCTCTCTCTCTCTAGCCACCTGGGAGAAAGCCAACGGAGCCGGGTCAAGCTTCCCAAAAAGCCCAGAGAAAAGGGAGATTTTAAACAGGCCACGGAGCACGGCTGGGCTGAAAAGCTGAGATGGGCCACAGCTGCGCAAAGTATTTATAGTTTTAGTACGATAAGGTGCCCAGAGTCAGTGGCTGAGATGAGCAGAGGAAGGAAAGAAGGAAGGAAGCGAGGGAGGGAGGGAGGGAGGGAGGGAAAGAAGGAAGGAGAGAAAGAAAGGAGAGGGGGAAGAAAGATAGAAAAATGGGGAGAAGGGAGATGGGGAGGAAGGAAGGAAGGAAGGAAGGAAGAAAAGGAAGGAAGAAAAGGAAGGAAGAAAAGGAAGGAAGAAAAGGAAGGAAGAGGGGGAGGGAGGGAGGAAGGAAAGAAGAAAAGGAAGGGAGGGAAGGAGGAAGGGAGGGAGGGAGGGAGGGAAAGAAGGAAAGAAAAAGAAGAGGGAAGAAGAGGAAAGAAGGAAGGAGAGAAAGAAAGGAGAGGGGGAAGAAAGATAGAAAAATGGAGAGAAGGGAGATGGGGAGGAAGGGGGGAAAGAAGGAAGGAAAGAAAATCAAAAGGAAGGGAAAAAAAAGAAAGGAAAGATCTTCCTTCCCCTCAGGAGGGAGGAAGGAAGGAATACGTGTGTGTGTGTGTGTGTGTGTGTGTGTGTGTGTGTGTGTGTGTGTCTGAAGGCCACATGTCAATTTTCTTCCCGAATTCTTTTGTTAGGCAACTTGATGTCCCTCAATCTCACCTGGGCATCTGCCTCTTCGTACGGATCAACAAAAACCGTGGTGGACTTGATTTTTATTTCCTCCTTGAAAAAAAGAGAAAGAGAGAGAACAGGAAAATAAAACATTTTTTTTTCTCCCACAGGCTTCTCGCAAAGTTGAAATCCTAGCCCCACCCAACCCAGGGCCGATTCTGCGACTGTTTGATCTTGGCCTTGAAGACGGCTCACCTTGGGACGGTCCGTCTTGGGGTCGCTCTCCACGTTCTCCATGGCGGTCAGAGCCTCGAAGCCGCCTACCACTCTGGGGGGAAAAAGAGAGGCCAGCCGGAGTCAGGAAATACGAAATTCGGAAGGAGGCAGCTTGTCCCCAAAGGTGCTTTTTGTTTTCCCAGGAGGCAATTGGAGTTTTTTCTTTGAAGACGTTTCGCTCCTCATCCACGAAGCTTCCCCCGTTCTGACTGGGATGGTGGAGGATAGAATAGAAATCCTGTCCTCCTCCACCATTCGACTGGGTGGGTGTAAGGCAGGGGGCTCTGACAAACGTGGCCCTTTTTATGACGGGGGGGGGGGGGGGAATTCCGGGAGCTGAACGGTAAAAGGGCGGCGTTTGAAGACCCCTGGAATGAGGGCGCTGGTGCCTTAAGCAGGGGGTGGGACTAGAAGACCTCCAGGGTCCCCCTTGGAGCCCAATGACCGCATGATTCCTTCCCTTTGCTTTTCAACCTGGGAGGGGGAGGGGGCTTTTCAGACCAGCTCTTGTGCAAAACGGCTTCCAGAAAAGCCGCCGTCGCCCCATTATTTCCCAGACAACTGCTTTTCTTCCCCTTGTTAAAGATTCAACCCCCCGGGTGACATTGTTAATTGCCCCTGGAGGGCACTTTGCATTTGACGCTCGCAGGTTCCCCTCACAATTAACTTGAGTGTCTTCTCCTTTTGTGGGTGTGTGCGCGCATGCGTGTGTCTCTAATTAGGCCTTGAGATCACTCCAAACCGTTGGACCACCACTGAAAAAATGCTCGCTCTTGTCTTTGCGCCGGCGTGCTTCCTACAGTTCTGAAAGGAGCTTATTTCACTATTGTTATTTTATTTTTGTTAAAATAAATGGGTTTTCATCGGAACCGATCAAAAGCCAGGAAAAACACGCGGTGCTGAACGCTTCCTCCTCCTCCTCTTCCTCTCCACGAACCCCCCTCCCTTCTAGCACTGATGATGTTACCTAGCTGGGTAATAAAACGTCTGCAAGAAAACAAGCAAGCTCAGAGAGCACCAAGGACCTCATAGTTCATTTTCTTTTTCTTTCTTTTCTTTTCTTTTCTTTCTTTTTCTTTCTTTCTTTCTTTTTCTCTTTCTTTCTTTTTCTTTCTTTTCTTCCTTCCTTCTTCCTTCCTCTCTTCTTTCTTTCTTCTTTCTTTCTTCCTTCCTTCCCTTTCTCTTCTTTTTCTTTCTTTCTTTCTTTTTCTTTCTTTTCTTCCTTCCTTCTTCCTTCCTTCCTTCCCCTCTTCTTTCTTTCTTCTTTCTTCCTTCCTTCCCTTTCTCTTCTTTTTCTTTCTTTCTTTCTTTCTTTTTTTTCTTTCCTTCCTTCCTTCCTTTCTTCCTTCCTTCCTTCCTTCCCTTTCTCTTCTTTCTTTCTTTCTTTCTTTCTTTCTTTCTTTCTTTCTTTCTTTCCTTCCTTCCTTTCTCCTCTCCATAAATTCCACTCCCTTCCAGCACTGATGATGCTACCTAGTTTGCGTAATGAAATGTCTGCAAGAAAACAAGCAAGCTCAGAGAGCACCCAGGACCCCACAGTCCCCCTCCTCCTCCTTTTCTCTGCAAACCCCACTCCCTTCTAGCATTGATGATGTTACCTACTTCGGTAATGAAACATCTGCAAGAAAATAATTGACCTCAGAGAGCACCAAAGACCCCATAATCCTTCCTTCCTTCCTTCCTCCCTCCTCTCCATAAATCCCTTTCTAGTTCTGATGATGTTACCTAGCTAGGTAATGAAACGTCTGCAGGAAAACAACCAAGCTCAAGAGAGCACCAGGGACCTCACAGTTCCACCCTGAGCTACGTATATTCTCTTCTTATCGGTGCAATTTTCAGTCCAACCTGTGTTAATTCCCCCCCCCCTTTCACCTACTTAACCAGTCTAGCTGGGGGATTCTGGGAGCTGAAGTCCACCTATCTTCATGAAGCCCAGATTGAGAAACGCGGGTAGCTTTGTGCTCATTTCAATTGACTTAAAGCTCCCTCGCCCTTAATGTTAACCCGGGGAAGAGGTTGCTGTGACTTGGGTGACTGTAATAAGGGCTACCTCACCAGCAGTAAGATGACCTGCTAGGAAAAGGCCACATGTTGAGCTGTAGGCTCTAACCAAAAGTTTGTTTGTTTTCATTATTGCAAGGCTGAAGTTCTGACGGAAAAGGAAGAATGAGCCTTTTTTTAAAAAAAAAATCCCATTTATATCCCGCCGTTCTCCGAAGACTCGGGACGGCTTACAATCTAAGAAGCACAAATCAATGTGCTTAGCAATAGCCTTCATTCTATGTATATGCCTGCTTATTAGGGGTTTCGTGTCCCCCCTCCAGCGGCATTATTACAAAGTCAGCTTATTGCCCCCCAACAATCTGGGTCCTCATTTTACCTACCTCGGAAGGATGGAAGGCTGAGTCAACCTTGAGCCTGGTGGGACTCGAACCTGCACTCATTGCAGGCAGCTGGTGTTACTTAAGGAGGCATTAGCCCACTGCTCCACCAAGGCTCTGACAGGCCGAAGACTCAAATTATGAATGTCTGTACAGACTCTGCTTTTATATCTTTCAAGCTTGGCTCCAGTGGGGACAAACCAGGAAAGCTTTTATTCAGATATGTGGCAGAGCAGCGGTTTCTAACGAATCCCCTATCAAACGATTGGAGCATTTATCAATGGTAAGCAGGCTCATGAATTTGAGCTCTTTTACACTGAGGGGGCCTGCAAGCCCATCTCCAGTCATTTTTAAATAATTAAATAATAATAATAATAATAATAATAATAATAATAATAATAATAATAATAATAATAATAATAATAAAAAACTGGTTGCTGTACAGACTGCTATTATGGCCATTACGAAATGCTGGCTACGATATGGAGAAATTTTTTTAACTTTACCTTCCAAATATAGTGTGCTTCTTATCCAGATAGGCACAGGAGCGGAACGTAATGAAGCTGGAAGGAGAAAAAGGAAGCACGTCGTAAAATGAACGCATCGAGAGCGTCCCCCAAAACAAGCGAATCACAACAACGCCAAGAGCTGTGACTCGTCTCAGCCAAAGGGTCACCAGTTTTGAGGGGGTAGACCTGTCTTGGCAGAGCGAACGGCAAGACAGTTCCGGATGAAATTGAAAAAATTGGGGTGGGGTGGGGGGGACAAAAAAACGTAAAAAAAATTCCCCCGAGCTGGGCTATGCAATCGGTGGCTTCACAAATCCAATTACAGGGTGCCACGACTGGGTTGATTAAATTAAATTAAAGATTTAATTTACGGCACTGCCGGAACTCTTTGTGTTTTACAAATGGAAGAAACACAGGAAGCCGGTTTGGGGGGGGGGGGGAAAGGCCACTGCGGGAGCTGTAGCTATCCTCCATTTATGAACAAAATATGTTTAAAATTACCCGAAATTTTTCCCCATAATAATAAGACCTAACTGGAAAAATAAGCCCTAGCGTGATTTTTCAGGATGCTCGTATTAAAAGCCCCACCCTAAAAAAATAAGCCCCAGTTAAGATCGTCAGGCAGATGGACGCATTTAGTATTTCCCCGAAAATAAGAACACAAGCCCTAGCGTGCCTTGGGGAGCAAAAATTAATATAAGACACGGTCTTATTTTCGGGAAAATATGGCATAATAGATCTCTCTCAGGCTATTTGTGATGGTTGCCCCATCCACAGTCACGTGACTGCATTTTGGGCATTTAGCGAGTGGCCAGCATTTATGGCCCTTGCAAGGTTGTATGACTGCATTTTATGACGTTTTCCGCCAAACCCAGCATTTATTTCCGGTTTTCGGCAAAACTGGACGGTAAAGAGTGTTGTGTTGTCCACAGGGAACAATTGTTGGCTTGGTGGCTGTGGTGTTTTTAACGATTGGGGCGAAGATGGTTGTAAAATGGGATGGGTCCCATGGCTGACCCTCTTCACGATCATCGTAACTTACGACCATAATGGGCAGGCTCCATTAGAGTTGTATGCCGGGGACGGCCCGTGACGAATTTTGCTTTGCAGCAATCGTCCAGTTACCTGTTGGACTGTGGGGTCCTTGGTGCTTTCTGAGCTTGGTGGCTTTCCGGCAGACGTTTCATGGCCCAACTAGGTAACGTCATCGGTGCTCCTCAGCGGAAGAGTCCTCAGCTTTTGCACTGATGACCTAACTGGGTCATGAAATGTCTGCAAGAAAACAACCATGCTCAGAGAGCACCAGGGCCCCCCCAGTGCCACTCCTCCTCCTCCCTTCTAACACTGACGACGTTACCTAATTGGGTCATGAAACGTCTGCAAGAAAACCAACCAAGGTCAGAGAGCACCAAGGATACCCCAATTCAACGCCAAGTTACAAATACGCTCTTCAAAGGATTCACTAGCATGGTTTTTTTTTAAAAATTATCTTCCAGGTGGTCCTCAAAGATGCCCTAAGGTGGGCCTTTTTTTAAATGACAAAGTAGAAGCTGCAAACTTTAAGCAGATGAAGATAAGTGAGAAGACCACCTTTGAAGTTAGATTCCACCTGGAGAACCGAGTCCTCGCTCTTTCCAGAGGACACGGGAAGAGCCAAGTCACCACTTACAACTGAGACTTGTTCGTGTTGGGCCCCGTGTTGGCCATGCTGAGGACGCCTCGTCCCGTGTGGGACAAGTTGGGCCTCAGTTCGTCTTTGAACGGCTTCCCCCAGCACGACTCTCCTCCTGGAATGAAAAGGCGGACGTGTCTGAAAGCCAGCGCTGCTTCCACGGGACAGAAGGGGGAGCAGGGAATGGAAGGGAAGGGGAAGCCATTTCCGGCATGGAGTAAAAGCCGACGGGCTGCCTCAAGGCAACTCTTAAGTTCCACTGCAGGGTCGTATGTCCAACTTCTCAAAAGGATCTTGTCTGGATGGTGGAGAAAGGGAGATCTTTGCTCTGCCTGTAACTGAGGTCCAGCTATTTACAATGCTCCTCCTCCTCTCCACAAAACCCACATCTTTCTACACCTGATGATGTTACCTAGTTGGGTCATGAAACATCTGCTAGAAAACTACCATGATCAGAGAGCACTAAGGACCACACAATCCCCCCCCTCCTCCTCCCACCTTCTAGCAGTGATATTACGTACTTGGCTGATGAAACACTTACATGAAAACAACCCAAGCTCAAGGAGCACCACGGACGCCACAAATCCATCTCTTGTCAAATCCCAAATTTTCAGCTGTACAATTTACAGCTAAGACAAAGGGACAGCTTTGTTGTTACTACTGGCAGATGGCGAAGTGCCAGAAATCTCTGCCAACTCAATTAAAAAGGGGGGAAAAACCCACACACAGCAAAAATCAGTCCCCTTTATCGGTGGGTCCACATTTGTTTCCTGCCCTTGGAAGAGATTTGAAAGAAAGTGAAGCGTCCCGGATGTTCACTCTGTGCAAGGAGAACTATCCGACCTATTTCTGTAGGAGACACCTCCAAGGAATCCACTTTGGACTCCTCTTCATCTGCCTCGCCTGATTTTCGTTCCTGTACAGACCCAGCGTGGAATTTCAATTTCACTCTGCCCCAGTTGCATGGCTGCTCCTTCCACACGAGGAGAGATGAACGGCTGTCATTTTCAATACCCAGGGGGAGGGCCTTCTCTGTGGGGGCGCCGGCCCTTTGGAACCAGCTGCCCGTAGAGCTTAGGACTGCCCCTGACCTCCGCTCATTCCACCGGCACCTGAAGACCTGGCTCTTTGAGCTTTCTGGCTCAAAGTATTAACTGGAGTTTTAATTGTATTTTAATTGGGGTTTTTATTTCAAGGTTAATGTAATCATTTTAATTGTTTTTAATTTTTTGTAATTTGCTGCATTGTTTTTAAAAAAAACCTTGTGAACCGCCCTGCGTCCTACAGGCGGTATATAAGTCAAATAATAAATAAATAAATAATAAAAGTTTTTCCTCCTGAACTGGTCCTTATCAGAAGCAAATATTTAGAACAGGATAGGATAGGATAGGATAGAATAACAGAATAGAATAATAATAGAATACAGTAGAATAGAATAGAACAGAATAATAATTAGAATAGAGTAGAATATTATAGAATAATAATAGAGTAAAATAGAATAATAGAATAGAATAAGAATAGAATAATAGAAAATAATAATAGAAAATAATAATAGAAAATAATAGTAATAATAATAATAATAATAATAGTAATAATAATAATATAATAATAATAATATAATAATAATAATAATAATAATAATAATAATAATAATAATAATAATAATAATAATAATAATAATAATAATAATAATAATAGAATAACGAGGCTTTCCTCCTGCTACAGGGTCTACAAAGAACTAAAATGAGTCAAAGAAAGAAAATCTGGGATTCTTTACCTGTTCCAGTCCCGGTTGGGTCTCCACCTTGAATCTAGACAATCAAAAGATAAAGACAATGTAAGGTGGGGAGGGGAGAGAAGCTGAACAGCCGTGGATTTATCGTTGAGATCCTTCAAGATGTTCCTTTTTATCAACCCACCGGAGAAAAGAAAACCCATTATTTTTTTATTTCCTTCTCCTTTAACTGGGGCCCTGCCGTAATCCATCAACCAAATTACAATAAATAAAGTTTTCAGCAGCTGAACAGGGAAAAAGAAGAAGCTTGGCAAAGGGGAAATAGTAGCAAAACCCACAAGTTCTCCAGGCACAGACTTCCTCACAGGGTGAACTGTGGGTCAGGGTCCAAGAGAGAAGAAATGTTAGGGGTTAGGTCGTAAAGCCAAGGACTAACTGTCTGAAAAGGCAACTTCTGAGGTTGAACTGATGATGGCGTGACTGATGGCAACGAGGGCGGTTAAGGACACCGAGCAATTCTCTGCTGCTCTGGAACATGTTCTGTTTGGGTCAGGCTTTAGGCTAGGTCCACTGCAGTTGAACAGAAATAGAAATAATAGAAATAGAAATAGAATAGAATAGAACAGAATAAAAATAGAATAAGAATAAAATAGAATAGAATAATGGAATAAAATAGTAGAACAGAATAAAATAATAACAGAATAAGAATAGAATAGAATAGAATAATAGAATAGAATAGAATAATAGAATAGAATAGAATAGAATAGAATAGAATAGAATAGAATAATAGAATAGAATAGAATAGAATAGAATAGAATAGAATAATAGAATAGAATAATAGAATAGAATAGAGTAATAGAATAGAATAGAATAGAATAGAATAGAATAGAATAGGAGATGGAAGGGACCTTGGAGGTCTTCTAGTCCAGCCCCCTTCCCTGCTCAAGCAGGAGAACCCCTACCAGCTCAGACAAGTGACTGTCCATTCTCTTCTTAAAAATCTCCAGTGATGGGAGCACCCACAATTTCTGGAGGCAAAGCTGTTCCACTGGTTGATTGTCCTCGCTATTAGGAAATTTCTCCTGCTTCCAGGTTGCTTCTCTCCTTGATCAGTTTCCAACTGTTGTTTCTTGTCCTGCCCTCCGGTGCTTTGGTGAATAACGTGACCCCCCCCCCCCCCGTCCTCTTCTTTGTGGCAGCCCCTCAAATGCTGGTTGTTGATCTAGAGGAGATGGCGGCAACCACCCCCAGGACAGCCCTTAATTAAGACCCCAGCAACTCTCTTTCTCTCTCGTTTGCCGAGCAAATATTTCTGCCTTCGGCCTTCCGGTTCGATACTCACCACGAAATTACGAATGGATCGGTGAAATATGGTCCCATCGTAGTAGTTCTTCTTGCAGAGTTTAATGAAGTTTTCACAGGTTCTAGGGGTCTGGGAAAGACAGGGGAAAAGACAAAAATACACACAAGCTGCTTGTAATGAAATCAAGTCAGTTTTTTACACAGGAAAGCCGTTGGTGGGAAGAACTACGGCGAAACCCTTTGTTCTTTCCACCTCTTTGCCTTTCGTTATCATAATGGATAGATTCTCGCCATTTTCTTTTTTTTTACCGCTTATTCTATTGTTCTACCCTTCTGTTTTGTTAACACTTCTGTTAGTTTCTTCCTTAAGCCGCCTAGGGAAGCCCCACGGCGAGAGAGGCAGCAAATACATTTCACAAATAAATAGTAAATAAATTAAAAAAAAAGCCATGGCTGAGATCACAGGTAGTCCTTGACGTGCCACAGTTCGTTTAGTGACTGTTCGAAGTCGCGATGCCCTGGAAAAAGTGACTTGCGACCAGTTTGCACACTTACGACCGTCGCAGCATCAACCACGATCAAAAATCAGACGCTTGGCAACCGACTCGTTAGGTGGGACAGTCTCGGGATCGCGTGATCCCCTTTTGCGAGCGTCCAACCAGCAAAAAACTAATGGGGAAGCCAGCTTCGCTTAGCGACTGTGTTACTAACTTAACAAACTCCGGTGAATCGCTTAAACAAGAACGGCAAGCAGTGGTCATAAAACGAGGCAAAAGCTACTTCTCAAATGCCTCGCTTAGCAACAGAAGTGACTTGTTTGTCAGGAGGTCGCAAAATGTGATCAGATGACACCCCCACCCCGCACGGGACCACTGCGACCGTCATAAATATGAGACCAGTTGTCAAGCGGCCGAAGTTTTTTTTTAAAAAAAATTATATTGATTTTCTAATGTTACATTTATATCTTTGAAAAGCAACGTGGCGGCTGAGTTACAATAATTCATTTACATACAGATATCATTGGTAAAAATCTCAAACTATTACAGTAAATATTTCCTCTCTTTTCCCTTTTAATATATACTGTCTCATATTTAAGTTAATACACTTCTTGTTCTGTCAATCAAATGAAAAATAAATTTCTTAGTAGTTCTTAGTTTATATATATCTTGGTTGTTTTAACATTCAGTAACCTAGTGAGTTTTTTTCCAATTTTCATTTGCCATTAATAATTAAATTTAACCTTTAATATCTATCATTTCAAGAAATTAAAAGACGCTTGCTCCTGGGGAGGAAAGCCATGGCAAATCTAGACAGCACACTAAAAAGCAGAGACATCAACCTGCCAACAAAAGTGCGCATAGTCAAGGCTATGGTCTTCCCAGTTGCGATGTATGGCTGTGAAAGTTGGACCATAAGAAAGGCTGAGCGCCAAAGAATTGAGGCCTTTGAACTCTGGTGCTGGAGAAGACTCCTGCGAGTCCCTTGGACTGCAAGGCGATCAAACCGGTCAGTCCTAGAGGAGATCAACCCGGACTGCTCTTTAGAAGGCCAGATCCTGAAGTTGAAACTCAAAAAGACTTTGGCCACCTAATGAGAAGGAAGGACTCACTGGAGAAGAGCCTAATGCTGGGAAAGGTTGAGGGCAAGAGAAGAAGGGGACGACAGAGAACGAGGTGGCTGGATGGAGTCACTGAAGCAGGAGGCGTGAGCTTAAATGGACTCCAGAAGATGGTAGAGGACAGGAAGGCCTGGAGGAACGTTGTCCATGGGGTCGTGATGGGTCGGACACGACTTCGCAGCTAACAACAACATCTATCATTTCCAAGTTTTGAATGACCCCGATTCCCTTTGTCACAATTCCTCGCAACATCCGGTGTTCAGGATACACGTCTTATCTATTTAAGTTCTCACTTTCTACATGCACAAATTGATAATACATTCTTATTTAATACGTTCTTATTTTCTAATAATTGCCAAATCTCTTAAATTTAGTGACCAAAATTTCTTTTATTTCAACATTTCGTGTTATCCCAACTTTGATCACGGCCGAACTTTTGATCACGCGAACGCAGAGACGTTGCAACGGTCGTCAAGGAGGAAAAAAAAACAGTGGTAAGTCACTTTCCCCCCCCCACTCCCCAGCGCTGTTCTAACTTCTAACGGTCACTAAACGAATGCTTGTTAAGTCGGGGACCATCTGCAAAAAACGAATTTTTCCTTTTAGGGAGAGCCCAAATTGCCCCTTTCAGCGCTCAGTAAAGCAATAATAAATTGCTTTAACAGTGGAAAGAGATACGAGGCGTCATTTATATTTTTTTACAAACACTCTGTGGGCTGCAAATTATTTTCCTGAGATTTTTATTTATATTTATACACAGGCTGTCTCTCTCTCGCTCTTTCCAGACACATGGAGAGAGCTGGTTCCCATGGCCACTGCTTGCGCATCATGCGAGGCGCATCACATTCTGGCAAGCCAGCCGGAGTTGCCTTAGTAACGTTCCTGAAAGGAAGGACGAGAAAAAAAACAGCTTAAAAGCTTCTTTGCTCCAACCTCACTCCTTGAAAGCTCCGAAGCGGAGACCTTTTCAACTTTCCCGGGAAAGAGAGTCAATGTACAGCAAGGTGTAAAAATAAGTGCAGGTTGTCCTCGACTTACAACAATTCATTTAGCGGCCGTTCAAAAGAGAGAGAGAGAGAGAGAGAGAGAGAGAGAGAGAGAGAGAGAGAGAGAGAGACGTTGTGACCATTTTCACGCTGATCAAAACTCGTATGCTTGGCAACCGGCTCATGTTTATCATGGCTGTCATGTCCCGGAGTCGTGTGATCCCGTTTTGCGACCTTCTGACAAGCCAAAGCCAATGGGGAATCCAGGTTCACTTCACCAGTGTTAGGCCCTTAACGACTGCGGTGAGTGGTTCGCGTGACAACCGTAGGGTGAGAAAAGTCATAAAACGAGACAAAACTCACTTGGCAACCGTCTCGCTTAGCAACATAAATTTGGGGCTCAAATTGTGGCGGTCAGCCGGGGACTATGTGTAGAGCAGTCTTGCTTTCCCAGTTTGATTGGCCAAAGCTCAAAGTCCCAGTTGGCTTGGAAGGCACTGGATCACTGGATTACATTGTCTTTTGCCTTCCACTCACGAGGCGTCGCTTCTCGGTCACTTTCTTTTGTCCCAAGATGATGATCTTCCGTGAAACCTAACCTGCCAGGCCTTGAGATCTTCACAACGACACACCCGGGTTTTTGACGGAGGCCACACAAAGAGGACGTGGCTTCAACACCTCGAATCAAAGAGATGCCCGTGGCACGGTAGGAAAGTGTGATTCCGGCAATGGAAAGCTCTCGACAGCCATCTGCGAGGGTTGCTTTGATTAGGGTTGATGCACAAAGCAGGGATCTGGGGCCCAGGACCTCAACAGGACGGGTGGATGGAAGGGGAAGGAAGGAAGGAAGGAAGGAAGGAAGGAAGGAAGGAAGGAAGGAAGGAAGGAAGGAAGGAAGGAAGGAAGGAAAAAGAAAAAAAAACAGGAGGGAAGGAAGGAGATAGAGAAGAAAGGGAGGGATAAGAACAAAGGGAAAGAAATAAACAGAACACAAAAGGAAGGGAGGGAGGAAGGATAAGAAGGGAAAGAGATAAAGTGTTGTGATTCAGGGTCAGCCTGTGGGTTCGGCAGTTGGGTCGGACGACTCAGAGGAGGAGGAGGGGGGTGTTGAAGAGCTTGCTGATGAGAGCCCTCAGCCAGGCCCCTCCCACCTGGTCATGACGCAGACCCAGCTGTGTGAGCCTGACAGCGTGGATGAAGATGACCCACAGCTGGCCCTGTTCAAGGACGCCCGACGCAGGAGGCAGTCAATCAGGAGTAAACAGAGGAAGGCAATGGGGCACCTCGGAAGGAGGCAGAGAGAAGCCACGCCCTGAACTGTATAAAAGGGGAATGCGTGGGAGGGCTGGTTTGCTGAAGGCAACCGCTTGAATAGCTCCTGTTTCATGGTTCGTGTCTTGTTTTGCTCTGTTTTATGTTAATAAATTTGGCAGGCTTAGTTCCAGCCTCTTGCCGTTTGTAAAGGGGTTGTCCCTGCCTTTTCTGCAGGGCCGGTAGCAGGCTGGTACAGAACATAAAGGGAGGAAGGGAGAGAAGGAAGAAGGAAGGAGATAAAGAGAGAAGAAAGGGAGGGATGAGAACAAAGAAGTAAATAGAGAAAGAAGGACAAAAGGGACGGAGGGAGGATAAGAAAGGAGGGAAAGGGATGGAGGGAGAGAGGAAGGAAGGAAAGAAGAAAAGGAAGGAAGGAAGGAGATAAAGAGAAAGGGAGGGATAAGAACAAAGGGAAAGAAATAGAGAAGGAAGGACAAAAGGGAGGGAGGGATAAGAAGGGAAAGAGAGGAAGGGAGGGAGGGAGAGGAAGGAAGGAAGGAAGGAAGGAAGGAAGGAAGGAAGGAGACAAAGCGAAAGAGGGAGGAAGGAAGGAAACAAGGACTCTGGGCTGTTCAACCGACGCAAAGAAAAATGAAGACGGTGCAAAGCTCTTTGTTTAAGGCTCCTGCACAACGCCAAGTTGTGACAAGTCTGCGCCACTGCCTGTTTCGTCACCTCTCAAGCCGGCGCTGTACACAGATTCCCCGCTCCTCACCTCCACACGGAGGATCTAAAAATACGCAATGGAGGCAAACCTCTTCCCAGGGAGATTCATCCGGGTGATCAAAGAGCATCTTTCTTTGGAGGCTTTTACTAGACGGAGTCGTCGTCTTCGGCTTACAACAAAAACGGGCCCCAAAGCTACACTGCTCAGCGGGGATAATCAAAACATCAGAGGCAGCAGTCCAGAGGTTACCACATCTGGAAAGATTTCACAGATGAGCCCTGGTGATGCAGTGGTTAGAGTGCAGCGTGGCAGGCTGACTCTGCCCAAAGCCAAGAGTTCGATCCTGACCAGCTCAAGGTTGACGCAGCCTTTCCATCCGAGGACGGTGAAACGAAGACCGAGATTGTTGGGGGGCAATAGGGTGACTCTGTACACTGCTTAAGAGAGGGCTGTAAAGCACTTTGAAGCGGTATATAAGTCTAAGTACTATTGCTATTGCCCTTCCTCCCTCCCTCCCTCCCTCCCTCCCTCCCTCCCTTCCTTCCTTCCTTCCTTCCTTCCTTCCTTCCTTCCATCCTGCACAGTGGTTAGAATGCAAAACTTCCTCCGCAAATCATCACCACCACCAACCTCCACCTTTGGGGCCCACAGGATTTATAGGACCTTCCGCCTTGAGGCAGCTGAGGGACCATCTGCATCTGAAGAACGTGGCAACCCACAAGCCAACCGTGGCCTTACCATGTCGCAGTGAAGCTCCAGGTTGAGGTCTCCTCGGTTGGTGTGTAACCGGACGTAGCCCTTCTTCTTGACGTATTGGTAGCGCACCACGTCGTCATCTATGGCAGCTGTTGACAGAGGCCAAGGGCACATGGTTGCATTGACGCGTTGCTGAGGGGTGCCTGGTGCTCTCTGAGCTGGGTGGCTAGAAGGGAGTGGGATTTGTGGAAAGGGGGGGAGGGAGGGAGGGAGGGAGGAAAGGAAGGAAGGAAGGATGGATGGATTGTGGGGTCCTAGGTATTCTCTGAGCTTGCTTCTTTTCTTGCAGACATTTCATTACCCAAACTAGGTAACATCATCAGTGCTAGAAGGGAGTGGAATTTATGCAGAGGAAGGGAGGAAGGAAGGAAGGAAGGAAGGAAGGAAGGAAGGAAGGAAGGAAGGAAGGAAGGAAGAAGAAAGGAAGGATGGATTGTGGGGTCCTAGGTATTCTCTGAGCTTGCTTCTTTTCTTGCAGACATTTCATTACCCAAACTAGGTAACATCATCAGTGCTAGAAGGGAGTGGAATTTATGCAGAGGGAGGGAGGGAGGGAGGGAGGGAGGGAGGGAGGAAGGAAGGAAGGAAGGAAGGAAGGAAGGAAGGAAGGAAGGAAGGAAGGACCTTTACCTGCTTCGTGCGTCGTCTCAGGCGCCATGGCTGTGGATGTGAACGAGGCGCTGACTCTCCCTGTGGAATAGTGAGCCTGTTAAAAACAGCAACAGATGAGCGAGATCAGAGGGAGAACACTTGCAACACGGGCAGTCCTCCACTTACAAGAGTTCATTTAGTGGCCGTCCAAAGTTACATCACCACTGAAAAAAGCCACTTGCGACCGCCTTGAGCACTTACAGCATCCCCCGTGGCCACGTGAACAAAATTCAGGTTCTTGGCCACTGGCCCGTATTTATGACGGTCGCAGTGTCCCGTGTGTGTGTGTGTGTGTGTGTGTGTCTGTGTGACATGATCCCCTCTGGTGACTTTCTGACCAGCAAAGTCCACGGGGAAGCCAGCTTCACTTCACAACGGGGTTACTAATTGAACAACCGCAGCGATTCGCTTAACAAATCTGCCGAGAGACGTCGTCAAACGGGGGGGCAAAGCCGGCTTAAGAAATTTCTCTCACTGAGCAACGTAAATTTGGGGCGCAACTGTGGTCGTAGGCTGAGGACTCTCTGTACTGGGAGAGAACTTAGGGCCTGCAAAGGGGAGGATGCCAGGAGGAGCTGTCTTTGCTAAAAAAAAAGAAAAAAATGGCAGCCACGGGGAACCTGTCCGGCTTCAAAACAGTTGATTTGCAGTGTTTCCCTTTCCTCTCCCCTCCTCACCGCACTTTCCTTCTATGCCACATCTGGTTTTGGCTTTGTTCTGTACCAGCCTGCTACCAGCCCTGCAGAAAAGGCAGGGACAACCCCTTTTACAAGAAGGCAAGAGGCTGGAATTACGCCTGCCAAATTTATTACCACAAAAACAAACGGAACAAGACAAACCAAGAAACAGAAGCTTTAAGAAACATGAACTATCCAAGCGGTTGCCTTCAGCAAACCAGCCCTCCCACGCATTCCCCTTTTATACAGTTCAGGGCGTGGCTTCTCTCTGCCTCCTTCCAAGGATCCCCATTGCCTTCCTCTGTTTACTCCTACTTGACTGCCTCCTGCGTCGGGCGTCCTTGAACAGGGCCAGCTGTGGGTCATCTTCATCCACGCTGTCAGGCTCACACAGCTGGGTCTCCACCAGGTGGGAGGGGCCTGGCTGGGGGCTCTCATCAGCAAGTTCTTCAACACCCCCCTCCTCCTCCTCCTCTGAGTCATCCGACCCAACTGCCGAACCCACAGGCTGACCCTGAATCACAACAGGCTTTAGGGGCCATTCGGAAGGACTCTAGAGAGCCGAAAAGGAAATAATAAAGAGAGAAAACTCTTATCCCGTTAAGTGTTGACGCGGCCAATCTAACTCAACTCCACCGGCGTTTTTCCAACCTGGCATTCTGGGAGTTGGAAGTGACTCCCGTCTTCCAGGGGCCAAGTTGGGGGGAAAAAAAGCAGGGTTCTAGATTCACGCCGTTCTCCTGTCGTGTTTTTTTTTTTAATGGCCCCTTGATGTTATCAACTCACCGCATTCAGCCTGTCTGTTTTCTTCTTCTCCGGCTCTTTCATTGTGGCTGCCAGAATATCATCCCCTTTGAATTCTTTGTATAACTCCGACAGCGTCTCCCTGGTTTCCACGTTGGCATTTTTCAAATAATAGGAGGGGTCCGATCTGGCCTTTTCGTCATCTGCGAAAGATTGCAATAGATCAGGAAACCCACCGTCGTTACATTTTAACCTCGGCCGCTTAGAAAATCTGGTTTCTCCAAGTGAAATACGACGACGCTGCCTTCCCCATGCCCCTCTTGATGAAACTCAAAAGTTTATAGTCTGGATGCATCTTGAGGTCACCGAATTTGGGAAGCCGGCAGAGAACCGAAAGACACGATCCGAACACCTTTGGGGCTGGCTGGGACATTAAAAACGGCAGCACCTTTTTTTTTCTTTCTTTTTTTTTAAAACAGAGAACATTATATTTTGAGTTTTGCCAGGGACATTTTGGTCGCAAATGGAGGACTACCCGCAGTCCTCTACCATCCCTCTTACCCGGGTCGGTGACTTTCAAATTGTTCTTCACGTGAAAAAAGCTGGAGACGTTAAATTTGTCCAAATTGGTGGGATCCTAAATGAAATAAAGAATAATAATAATAATAAAAAAAAAAACAGAAGATCAGCAGCTTTGGAGCGACAATTCTGAGCTCAGCTGAGCATCCAACCCGTTTCATAATTTTGTTTAAAAGTTTTTTTGGGGGGGGAGTTGGGGGGGAAGCCACCAGGGAAAATTGGGATAAAAAAGCTTTTTGTTTCGTGACGAAAGTTGATGTGGACGGCTTCCAGAGCAGTTCCCCCCCCCCGCCCCCACCGCTGCCGAATACATCAATAAAATCCGGCAGGGTGGGCAGGGACGAAGAGGCCGATGGCCTGAATCCCAAGTGAGCCGAGAGAACGGTGGAAGGAGAAGACGAGGATCAGTGGGGGCGCAAATGGCAGAACGGGAGATAAATGTGGCATTGTGTGTTCCGATAAGGAAAGCTTCCAATAATATTCCATCGCGGGCAAACTCTGCTGGAGAGAGCGAGCGAGCGAGAGAGAGAGAGAGCCGGCTGCCCCATCTCTCATTAAGTGACATAATTACGCCTTTCACTGAGCCCTGAAATTGTTTGCCCTTACCGGTAAATAAATCTTTAGTTTTATGGCTGGCAGTAAGTCAAGAAGGGAGGAGGTGGGGGGGGGAGAGAGAGAGGGAGGGAGGGAGGGAGGGAGAGAGAGAGAGAGAGAGAGAGAGAAAGAAAAAGGGAGAGAGGGAGGGAGAAAGCAAGAGAGAGAGAGAGAGAAAGAAAGAGAAAGAAAGAAAGAAAGAAAGAAAGAAAGAAAGAAAGAAAGAAAGAAGGCCTCCAGACTATGTGTGTATATTTGTGTATATAGTGTGGGTGTGTATATGTATATGTGTATACATTATGAATGCATGCATACATGACGTGTATATAAATATATATGTATATATACATGCATATATACACATACATACATACATACATACATATATACACACACAGACACACACACAAATTGTGAGAAGAAGTGGAGACTCTTAAGGAATTCAGGGCAGGAAAGAGGAGAATGCCCAAACCAAAACTCATGTTATTCTTTTAAGCCTCACCTGCAAGGTAATAATGTCCTGCCTGGAAAAGGGCTCATCGCTCAAGAGGTCCCGGAAGGACTTGGTTTTTATATTCAGCTGCTCAACCGCCTTGGGGAGAAAAAAAAAAGAGAGAGGAAGAAGCAGGGAATCAATGGAGGGTCGAGAAAACATCGTGTCGTTTTTCCTCCAACCCGAAATAAGGGCTAGGCAAGTGCAACTCGCTTAGCGACCGCCTGGCTTAGCCATGGAAACTCTGCTTCTAGGTCGAAGTCTAGCTGCATAGTCTGTGCGTCGTCAACCGTGGGGCGGATTCTGAACACGGCTCACCTCGGAACCGAACACGTTCCCGGTGGTCTTGACGGCCACGATGTGGGAGTTATTGGTGAAGACTGTGTAGAGAATTGGGCAGTGGTATTTCCCTAGATTGAAGAAAGAAAGAGAGAAATGAACCACAGACACGACATGTGTTTCTCACCTCCAGGTGACTGATCCAAAGTCACACAAGCTGTGTTTGATGCCTAAAAGGTGGGACTAGAACTCACAGCCTCCTAGTGATTGGCCCAAAGTCACCCAGTCAGCTTTCATGCCTAAGGCGGGACTAGAACTCACAGCCTCCTAGTGATTGGCCCAAAGTCACCCAGCTGTGTTTGATGCTGAAGGCGAGACTAGAACTCACAGCCTCCTAATGATTGGCCCAAAGTCACTCAGCTGGCTTTCATGCCCAAGGTGGGACTAGAACTCACAGCCACCTGGTTTCTAACCTGGTCCCTTAAGCAGAGGGAAAACTTAACCCTGAAAGAAGATGGCTAGCAGATCTTCAGGTTTGTCAGGATGGTTTCACCAAAAGGCAGGTTCTGATGAAATATTAGCGAAATCTCTGCAGTGAGCGTGTCTAGAGCAGTGGGGAGCAAATCCGGTTTCACGCCAAGCTAATCAAGCTAAGAGACACTTTAATTTGGATTTCTGCATTGACTAGAGAGAGTTGATCTTTACAGCTAAATGGCCCCTTTCCAATTCTGCAATTGTAACTGCTTTTGAGATCCTTGAAACCATGTCGGGCCATAAATATTTCAACTGAATAAATTAGAATTCCACAAGACCAGAATCTCAAACCCGCCTCTGCGTAGGCATCATCGGGTCTTTGGTAAGAACAAAAGCTCCATAAAATCCTTGGAGAGAGGCTGAGATATAATTTCAGCTGAGAATCCCTGGGAGAAATAAATGATTTAATGAGCCTGCCTTTCAAAGGCCCAGCTCTGACCAAACGTTTGTAGGAGCCGAGGCTCTTTCCAAGCGGTTGGGGCAAATCCAAGGCTGAGGAGGAACAGGCTGGCCTCCTACTTAAGTGATTCCCCCTCAATCTGATTGTGCACCAAAGACTTCACTTTGGACGAAACTGAACGGTGTATTTTTCAGAGGGTGAGGAAAAAAATTAATATTAAACATTTCATGTGGTGAACAGAGCAGTAAAAAGGAATGGGTTCTGGAGGAAGGAAGGAAGGAAGGAAGGAAGGAAGGAAGGAAGGAAGGAAGGAAGGAAGGAAGGAAGAAAAAAAGAAAGAAAGAAAGAAAGAAAGAAAGAGAGGAAAGAAAGAAAGAAAGAAAGAAAGAAAGAAAAAGAAGGAAAGAAAAAGAAAGAAAGAAAGAGAAAAAAGAAAGGGAAAGAAAGGAAGAAAGAAAAAGGAAAACAAAGGAAGGGAAAGAAAAAAAGGGGAAGAAAAAGAAATGAAAGAGAAAGGGAAGGTGGAGAGAGAGAGAGAGGGAGGGAAGGAGAGAAAGGAAAGGAAGCAAAAAGAGAAAGGAAGAAAAGAAAGAAAAAAGAAAGGGAAAGAAAGGAAGAAAGAAAAAGGGAAAGGAAGGAAGGGAAAGAAAAAAGGGAAGAAAAAAGAAAGGAAAGAGAAGGAGAGGTGGAGACAGAGGGAGGGAGGGAGGGAGGGAAGGAGAGAAAGGAAAAAAGCAAAAAGAAAGAGAAAAAAGAAAGGGAAAGAAAAAAGAAAGGGAAAGGAAGGAAGAAAAAAGGGAAAGGAAGGGAAAGATAAAAGGGAAGAAAAAGAAAGGAAAGAGAAAGGAGAGGTGGAGACAGAGGGAGGGAGGGAGGGAGGGAAGGAGAGAAAGGAAAAAAGCAAAAAGAAAGAGAAAAAAGAAAGGGAAAGAAAAAAGAAAGGGAAAGGAAGGAAGAAAAAAGGGAAGGAAGCGAAAGATAAAAGGGAAGAAAAAAGAAAGGAAAGAGAGAAAGGGGAGGTGGAGAGAGAGAGAGAGGGAGGGAGGGAAGGAGAGAAAGAAAGGAAGGAAGAAAGAAAGAAAGAAAGAAAGAAGAAAGAAAGAAAGAAAGAAAGAAAGAAAGAAAGAAAGAAAGAAAGACAGACAGACCCAATTAGTTTGTGAACCCTTCTCGTCTTTGTATGGAACAGCCGACACGTTTTTAAAATTGAAGATCCCTCAAAGAGGAACAGACAGATTTAACCCCAGGTCATTTCATGCTGGAGAGAGTCCCACTGGCTGGGCTCTTGGCAAAAAAGAGATGGATGTCAAACCAACTGCAGACTTAGCTGTTAATAACATATACGGCCTCGGTCATGGCAGCTTGAACCACAACTATTAAAGAAATCCAAACCCAAGTTTCTAGCCCTCATGTTTAAGAAAAGACTCAAAAGCATTCCACACGACACCCTCACCAATTTTGTCAAGGTTAGGCTTTCTGGGCAGCCTATAAAATGGAGCTGACGAAAGAAGAAGAGCTGACGACAAGCAATTTATAAATTCGATCTTCAGCGAATGGCTTAAGACTTAAAATTTGGGGGGGGGGAGAGAAATAACCCAGAACGACGACGAGAATTAAGATAAATAGCGGGAGCCGAGAACGACTTTTCAAACTAACTCTGAGTAATAAAGGAAGAGGAGAAACGGAGCTTACAACTTACAATCCTTCATTGAGTGACTGCCGGAAGTTACGACGGCATTGAAAAAAGGGACTTTACGCTGGCTTTCCACACTTGCGACGGGGTTGCGTGAACAAATTTCCGACGTGTGGCAACTGGAGTGTATTTATGACGGTTGCGGTGTCCCTGTGTGTGTGTGTGTGTGTGTGTGTGTGTGTGTGTGTGTGTGACGTGATCCCCTTTTGCAAACTTCTGACAAGGAAAGTCAACGGGGGAAGCCAAATTCTCTTTAACGACCGAGTTACTCACTTAGCCACGGTAGCGATTTCACTAAAAACAACGGTGGCGGGGAAAGATTGTGAAATGGAGCAAAACCCGCTTAACAACGGTCTCGCTGCGCGACAGGATTTTTCAGGCCCGGGTGCGGTCGTTAAAGAGCGGCAGAATCCTTTGTTCCCGGCTCCCCCGAGGCCTCCTTGTGATCTGCACAGTCGTCGTATTCACTTTTCTTCTTTAAAAAAAACACCACAAAACAAAACAAAAAAAAAACACAATTGTGCCAACTCACCGTCTTGGTTTTTAGCAAAGTTCAGCTTGATGAGAGATTTGGCCTCGAGCTTCTGCGGGAGACAAAACACGCACAACGGTTAATTGCCCGCTTTGCCGTGGACTTCAGTTGAAGCGCACACAAACACCCCAAAAGAGAAAAAAACAAAATAAAAGTTGTGATATTCTAGCAAACACTTGATAGCCAGTTCAGCTGATCAAATGTGACAACTGCAACAACAGTGTCTGTGTCCTGGTTCCGACAGATGAAACTCTTCACAGAACTTCGAGGCATTGCTTAGCTTAAAGAATCTTTATTCGAGTAGTGTAGCGTCGGCGCTAATGTAGTCGAAGCCAAAAATTGAATTCCCCTCTCTTGAGCACGTAGTATCAAAGCACAATTCCCTCCTCCAGTTAACAGTCATAAATCACGTTCTCCAATTAGTTTGAAATGCGGGCTTCCCCTCCAGTTCTCCAGCCCGCTAATTCTTTATCATCTCTTATTTCGATAACCTTGGTTCTCACGCTAGGTTCAGCATTGTTATGTCTAGCTAACTCTCTGTTCTGTTTTTTATTCTCTGTTTTTTATTGAAAAAATGCCTCCTGAAGTAACACCAGCTGCCTGCAATTAGTGCAGGTTCGCATCCCACCAGGCTCAAGGTTGACTCAGCCTTCCATCCTTCCGAGGTAGGTAAAATGAGGACCCAGATTGTTGGGGGCAATTAAGCTGACTTTGTAATAATGCCGCTTGGGGTGTGTGTGAAAGCCCTAACAAGCAGGCATATACATAGAATGAAGGCTACTGCTAAGCTTGTAAGCCGCCCTGAGTCTTCGGAGAAGGGCGGGATATAAATGGAATTAAAATAAATAAAATAAAAGTTTTACAGTACATTTTATTTCATGCACATTCCTCCCCCCAGCATCGTCTAACTCTAACTCTAAGAGTAAAACATAAGGAGAAAACGGTTGCATCTCCATCTGTTGTCAAAGCAAAAACATCCGATGTTAGCAGCGTTGACAGTCTGCAGGAAAGTCACAAAGCAAGTTAGGGTTGAAATGAAGCCGATTAATTTGCCCCCTAAAAGAAACACTGTTATTCTCTCCTTTGTTTCTTGTCAGTTTAAACTGGCTTGCTCAGATCCAAGTTCTAATTTTATTTTTTTTTTAAATCCCAGGCAATTGTTGCCCAAGTCTCTTTATCGTTCTACGCATACCAGGTGGTCCTTGACTTATGACCCCAATGGAGCTTTCAGAATTTCTGCAGCTCAGCAAGACGTTAGTTAAGTTGCCCCCCATTTTACGATCTTTCTTGCCACGCCTGTGAAGTGAATGATTGCAGTGGTTCAGTTAGTGACATGGTTTTTTTTTTAATTTTTTTATTACATTTATATCCCGCCCTTCTCCGAAGACTCAGGGCGACTTACAAGCTTAGCAGTAGCCTTCGTTCTATGTATATGCCTGCTTATTAGGGCTTTCACACACACCCCAAGCGGCATTATTACAAAGTCAGCTTAATTGCCCCCCAACAATCTGGGTCCTCATTTTACCTACCTCGGAAGGATGGAAGGCTGAGTCAACCTTGAGCCTGGTGGGACTCGAACCTGCACTCATTGCAGGCAGCTGGTGTTACTTAAGGAGGCATTAGCCCACTGCTCCACCACTGTTTCCCCACTGATTTTGCTTGTCAGGTCACAAAAGGCAATCACATCACACACACACACACGCAACCGTCATAAATATGAACCAGTTGCCAAGGGTCTGAATTTTGATCATGGGGATGCTGCAATGGTCATTAAGAGTGAAAAAACGGTCATAGGTCCCTTTTTCCTGTGGCTTTGTAACTTTAGCTTTTACAATGAGCTCACACGGTGTAACAAGGTGGTGGAAGGGAGGCTCAGCCAATCTCAATGTATACATGCTGTACTTTGACAATACAGGTTCATTCATTTATATGGTCATTAAATGGACTGGGGTAAAGTCAAGGACCACGTAGAAAAGATGACGGATAAATTCTCTTGGGTTTCTTACAAACCTTTCAACTTGCTTCAGAACAAGCCAGGCGGCGTGTAAAACCTTGCTCTAATTTTTTTCCAAATCAGGAATTCTTTCTGGGCCTAAAAACATATATATGTGTGTATATATATGTGTTTCTTTGGTCACCATCTAGCTTAATAGCTACTCCAACTTTCCATCTCCAGCAGAGAAAGAAAACAACAGGGAGAAACGCCAACTAGAAGCGAAAGGGCCCACGGCAGGAAATCAACAGATTTATTTTTTTTCTCCCCCCCCCACCCCCTCAAGCCCGGAGAATTAAGAGAAGATAGCAAAACAAAAAAACGAAAATGATCAACACTAATGATTCAGCTCGGAGCCTTTTTCACAACAGCAGGCTCCATATGGGATTGCTGCTCCATGCGGTCCTCGGAGCCATCTGTGAACACACGAACACACACACACACACACACACACACACGGTAAATTGTGGTGGCCAAATCACATTGGACCCAACCGCTGATGGTAGCATTCCAGGATGTTGCAGCTGGGAAGCTGTGGCCAATGACATGGCAAGGCCTGGGCTTGGAAGGAAGGATGTTGCTGATGCAAACTCCATTTTTCCGGCAAAAATTCGGTGCCCGGGACGACAGAAGAGGAACGGTGTGTGTGTGTGTGCGTGTGTGTGTGTGTGTGTGTGGAGAATTGCTTCAGAGGACCAGAGGGCAGAGATTGGTCTGTAGAAGAGGGGGTGGGTTAAAGGAGATATCGTTCTGCATACACAGGTAAGCTTAGGTTTTTCATTTTCCTCCGTTATTATTTTTTTTTACAAATAACTCAAGGCACAAACACCCTTTCTCCTCCTGTTTTCCCAACAGCAACTCTGTGAAGTGGGTTGGGCTGAGAAAGAGTAAACGGCCCAAAGTCAGCCAGCTGGCTGACTTATTGGCCCAAGGCGGGACTAGAATTCACCGTCGCCTGGTTATTGGCCCAAAGTCACCCAGCTGGCTTTCATGCCTAAGGAAGGAAAAGGAAGGAAGGAAGGAAAAGTAAAGAAAGGAAGAAAGAGAAAAGACAAACAAACAAAGAGCGAAAGGAAGGAAAGCAGATGGACAGAAAAAAGAAAGAAAAGAAAGAGAAAAGGAAAAGAAAAAGAGGAAGAATGAGAAAAGGAAGAACAAGAGAAAGAAGGAAAGAAAGAAAAAGAAAAACGGAGAAAGGAACAGGAAAGAAAGCAGACAGACGGAGAGAAAAGAGGAGAAAAAAATGAGAGAAGGAAAAGAAATAAAAGAGAAAGGATGAATGAGAAAAGAAAGAGAAAGAAAGAAGAAAGAAAGAAACAAAGAAAAAAAGAAAGAGAAAGAGAAAGAAAGGAAGAAAGGAAGGAAGAAAGAAGAAAAAAGAAAGAAAGAAAGAAAGAAAGAAAGAAGAAAGAAAGAAAGAGAAAGAAAAAGAAAGGAAGGAAGGTAGAAAGAAAGAAAGAAAGAAAGAAAGGAAGAAAGAGAAAGAAAAAGAAAGAAAGAAAGAAAGAAAGAAAGAAAGGAAGGAAGGAAGGAAGGAGGAAGGAAGGAAGAAGGAAGGAAGGAAGGAAGGAAGGAAGGAGGAAGGAAGGAAGGAAGGAAGGAAGGAAGAAGGAAGGAAGGAGGAAGGAAGGAAGGAAGGAAGGAGGAAGGAAGGAAGGAGGAAGGAAGGAGGAAGGAAGGAAGGAAAGAAGGAAGGAAGGAAGGAAGGAGGAAGGAAGGAAGGAAGGAAGGAAGGAAGGAAGGAAGACACCCCCACACACTTTTTGGGGCAGCTCTCGTGGGGCTGGTGTTCCAGGCTCAGGGTCCTCCCAGCCAGCTGAGCTACTTTTTGCAACGTGACCTAGTTTGCCGCAATCCCGAACAAGTCAGCCTTGCTGCGTATCTCCTTCCTGCTGGCCAGCTGACATCATTCCCTCTTCCCGGCACGGAGAGAAGGGCCCTCTCCGACTGCGTGGGTCACTAGGGCACTGGGGCAAATTCAAGAGGAAAGAAAACGAAAGAGGGAGATCAAATGGCGCCCTTCTACGGCAGGCGGGCGGGCAGGAGCAGGAAGGCTGCCGGGGGGGGGGGGAATTCTAAGGCCCACGTTCTGCCGCTTGCTTGATTGTCAAGGTGCCTGCCGTCTCTTTGGCCCTACATCAGCTTGCACCACCAGGCTTTCTTCAAAGATCTGTTCGAGCGGGGTGTGTGTGTGTGTGGGTGTCTTCAAACGTGGCCCTTCGGTGACTTGTGGACTTCAACTCCCAGAATTCCTCAGCCGGGCACAACTGTGATCTGGAGGACCTGGAGAATCTCCCTAAACCAGGGGTCCCCAAACCCACCCCCGGTCCATAGACTCTTCTCACGAACAGCTACACAAAAAGTTTGATGTGGGTTAGTTTGGGCTACTTATTTATTTTATTTAGTTATTTTATTGCATTTATATACCGCCCTTTCCCTGAGGACTCAGGGCGGTTTACAGGGAGTTACAAATCAACCATACAAAAGTTAAAACCCAATTTAAAAAATATTAAATCAACCCTGTACTATTAAAAACCCCAATTAAAATGAATCCCCTGCTCCCAGATCTTCCCGGAAAAAAACATCTCCAGGAATCAGCAGTCATTTATCTGACCGTCTCCAAATGCACAGCCATGAAGAACAACAACAACAACAACAACAACAACAAAAGCCTAGAAGAGGCAAAGGGATCATCTTCCCTGGAGTGGATTTGCTGCAAATCCAGAGATCTGGCTAAACGTCTCAGGCCAAATGATCGGACTGCCCCCTTGTGTTTAAAGAAAACAACAACAACAACAACACTTGTTTTTTTACAATCACAGATCCAGGTTTCACACCGTTTCGTGTGGCTAACGTCGGTTCGGCATGGCGCCTCGCAGACATCCTCCTGCCATCAACGGCTAGAAGATGGGGGGGGGGGAGATGAGGGAGGATAGATGGGCAATAGCAATTAGACTTATATACCGCTTCATAGTGCTTTACAGCCCTCTGTAAGCGGTTTACACAGTCTGGCAGTGAGCAGTGAGTTAGCCTGCAATTTTGCATTCTAGCCTCAGTGCAGGAAGGGAGGGAGGGAGGGAGGAAAGGAAGGAAGGAAGGAAGGAAGGAAGGAAGGAAGGAAGGAAGGAAGGAAGGAAGGAAGGAAGGAAGGATGGATGGATTGTGGGGTCCTAGGTATTCTCTGAGCTTGCTTCTTTTCTTGCAGACATTTCATTACCCAAACTAGGTAACATCATCAGTGCTAGAAGGGAGTGGAATTTATGCAGAGGGAGGGAGGGAGGGAGGAAGGAAGGAAGGAAGGAAGGAAGGAAGGAAGGAAGGAAGGAAGGAAGGGCAATAGCACCCAGTAATTATAGCAATGTGTTACAGCAATAGCAGATAGACTTATATACCACTTCACAGGGATTTGCAGCCTTCTCTAAGCAGTTAACAGAGTCAGCCTGTTGCCCCCCAACAATCTGGGCCCTCATTTTACCGACCTCGGAAGGATGGAAGGATGGGTCAACCTTGAGCCGGCCAGGATTGAACTGTTGAGAGTGGGCAGAGTCAGCCTGCAATACTGCATTCTAACCACTGTGCACCATGGATGGATGGAGTCAACCTTGAGCTGGCGAGAACTGAACTGCCAAACTGCAGGCAGCCAGCAGTCAGCAGAAACAGCCTGCAATACTGCATTCTAACCATTGCACCACCATGCCTCAAAAAAGTTGTGTGCCAGGGAGGGGGGGGGGGGAATGGCAGGTGATAAAGACCAGAGCAGCCGGATCCACACTGCAATAACAAAGTTCCAGTAGGATTTTGTGGTATCTGTTTCCTGATCTGGCTTATCCTAAAAAACTTGACATTATTTGGGACTCGTTTCTTGTTACTTTATACATATCCCAAACGGGGTTTTGCACCTGCTTTTTCAAGCTCTCATTTTTTTGGTGATTTTAATATTTCTGGTCTGGGGCTAGAATGGAACCCACATTTTAAAATCCAGAGATACTTACCTCCCCTGTGATTGGATTGGTTCCGTATTTTTTTATCCATGGAACAATATTCCTAAAACAAGACAGGCATAGAGTCAGAACTGCTTGGACATTAGTTTCTACATTTAAGTTTTTTTTTTTTGTTAAAAGAAAACAAAACAAATTAAGAGAAACTGGAATAAAGATAACTTACAGCAAATCAAAAATGGTCCCATCTGGTGTGCAAACTGGATATTCAAATGGTTGCAAAGATAAGCTAGGATTGAGAAAAAGAATTCCATCTGAGTATAAAAAAAGCACAGTGAATCTATTTGGCATAACGTTAAGCCAACCCACACAGATGAATGACCAAACCCACCCATAAAAACTCATTCCAACGGAAAGCAATTTTCAAGATGCCTATAAAAGTGTGAAGAAAAAAAGAATGTAATAATGTTTATAATGTTTATGACTCTTTGATTTCTTTCAAACTTACCTACAGTGATCAAAAGGCAGGCGCCGGAAGTTGGACTGTGGAATTTCTATTCAAAGAAAAATATATATATATATATATATATATATCTCACACATCCTGCATATTCATCTTCACATGAATACCCTATAAATATGTTGTAATTAAGTGACTTTGGCCAATCTCCCTTTTAATTTAGCCTATCTTACAACTGGGATAAAATGAGGCACATAGCATCTTCCTTTGAACCCACCCACCCACCCCCCAGGAGGGACCCCAAATATAAATTAGACATGCAAATGAGACAAAAATACAACAGGTCTAGTTACATACCAACTTTCTTCCCTCCATAAAAATGGGTATATTCTGTACATGTTATGTACCTAAGAGAGAAAGAGAAAGTTATATATACCTAGACTTATCTACCTGGAAGCAAGGCAGATAAGCGAATTGAGGCACTGGATTCTAATTACAGAGTCTCTGTACGTGTCCTTTCTGACATGCTAGGGCAGTGACTCTCAAACATGGCCACTAAGATGTGCGCACTTCAACTCTGAAGTTCAGTTTTCTTAAAATTTCCAAATCTGAGAAACTCTGCTGGAGGGAACCATATCCCCTACAGCTGTTCCTTTTGCACCCAATGGATGGAGCCAGAGTAGAGTGTACCTGTGCTGTAAACCAACAGGTGGCAGCAGTTAAAGATTTCTGGTTTTCCTCACTGCCATCTAACGGTCCTCTCTAATATTGCAGCCCAAATGCGATGGGTGTGGGACAGAATGGTCTTCCTCAACGGTGCACTCCACGCCTCTTGGACTATGCATGGTAACCATGCTGTCTGAAGTTAAACTGCCGTAACTAGTAGCGATGGGTACTGCAGACTAATCACCATCATGTCTGCGGTGCGTGTGCGCAAGCAGGGGAAGGAAGGGAGGAAAACTGGAGCCAAATCACCACGTAGCACAGGGGAATGATGGGAAGCATACCATAACAGTCACGCTTTAGGAGGGTTATCCGTCTGTCTGTCTGTCTGTCTGTCTGTCTGTCTGTCTGTCTATCTATCTATCTATCTATCTATCTATCTATCTAACAATCATATTTATCTCTCTTTCTAGCTATACCTATATCTATCATATCTATCAATTTATCAATCATATCTATTTCTATCAATCATATCTATATCTCTATATTAATCTTATCTATATCATCTCTATTATCTATCATATCTATCAATATTTATGTCTATTAATCTATCATCTCTATCAATCATATTTATCTATCATCTATCTATCATATTTATCTATTATCTATCATCTATCTCTATAATCTAACAATTTATCAATCATATCTATCTCAATCATATCAATATCAATATCTATCAATCATATCTATATCATCTCTATCAATCATCTCTATCATCTAATCTATCAATATCATATCTATCAATCATTTATCTATTATATATCTATTATCTATATTATATCCATCAATCATATCTATTATCTATCATATCTATCAATCATATTTTTCTATTATCTATTATCTATATCACATCTATCAATATTTATATCTATCTCTAACATATCAATCAATCATATCTATCTATCTCTATCATATTTATCAATCATATTTATCTCGTTCTATCTATCTATCTATCTATCTATCTATCTATCTATCTATCTATCTATCGCAGTGAATGATTCGTTGGCTTCCCTCCTCGCCTTCAGCTTGGCAGGAGAGAGTCCGAGGAAGCAAAGAGCCAGTGCCCGGACTGAAACCCCTTCAGGAACCCTTTTCCTCCCCGTAACAACCTCCCTGCCAGGTAGGCTGGGCCGAGATGCCACTTCCGGAGACCTTCCAAGGCGCCCCACGACCTCTTCAGAGCCGCTTCGCTTACATTTTGTCCTTCTGGTGCTGCCTTTTCCCCATGGCTGCCGCGGGTCTCTTTCTCCGCTCCGCTCCGCAATCACCCGGCGAGGAACGGCAACGTCTGTCCGAAAAACTCCACTTCCGGGAAAGACGCTCCGAGGCTCCGCTTCCGGTTTAGCGCGGTGCGCCGCGTAAAGCAGTCCCGCCCGCTGGAGGAAACAGCAAGCTGCCTCCAAAGGTTCCGCTTTTTCTTTTGTCGCTTTAGGGCACAGATTGCCAACCTTGGCAACTTTTGAAATTCCCAGAATTCCCCAACCAGCGTGGATATTTATTTATTTTTGTTTTGCCAGTAATAAAGGCGGGTCTTTCTTTAGCTGGTTGGTGAATTCTGAGACCAGCCCGGGATTCTAAGCTAAATTGAGAAGTTAAGGCATCTGCCCAAACCGCTTCATTATTGCTGTTAAAAATAATGCAGACGTGCCACGCTCATTCCTATAGGCAGAAGGGGAGGCAATGCCACTCTTCAAAAAGCATTTTTATTTTTCCAGTAATAAATATGGATCCAGGTTCAGGGCGTTGTTTGCATAAAATGAGAAGTTTCCAATTCCACAAAAACCAAGTGAAGACAGAGAGTTTCCCCTTGAATGCAAGCACCTAGCATTTTTAAACCAGAGATCCCAACTATTAAACTTAATCCAACCTCTGCCCTGCTGCCGAGTTCCTCCTGTCCAATTTTGACTTCGCCCTCTACCAGCCACCAGCATGTTCTAGCCTGAATGGATGACAATAAATATCCCACCAAACAATCTTGATGCATCCATCTACTACACCCACAGAGAATTTTATAAGCCAATGTAGCATACAGTACTTGTCCCGTTTTGGAAAATCTAATCATGAGAGTCTCTGAACCCAAAATCATTTAACCCTGTTGCATTTCCATCCCTGAAACAATTCAAGATAGATCATGAATTTCACGGCTGAGTGAGGACTCTGCTCTGAACCTCTTCAGTCTTAATCTGGACTATAATATACTAATTTTTAAATATATATATTTCCTTGGAATGTTTAGACAAGCTTTTAAAACAGATGTGTCTGCCCCATCCTTTTTTCCATCGGTCAAATCTGATCCACCCCTCTGAAACAACATCACGTGGCTTTTTAGAAGAATCCCTCCTAATAAACTAGGTTGAAAATCCCGTCTGGGAATCCCCAACTAGTATTCCTTGCAAATGCTTAAAAAAAAAAGACAACTTTATTACAGGACAGAATATGCAGTTGCAAATGAGGAAAAAAAAAGACTTTAAACCAGCAAGTTTATACAGTACATTGTAATACTCTGGAAAACATCCGGCATGTAACATCAGGAAGGCCATTTACATGAATGTTGCTTCATTAGGTCATGTGTCATTCATTGGTGTAATCTGATATTATCTCCCTTGCTTTGCAAACTGCTTTGGACCGGTGATACACGAGGACCCACCGCCAAAATAAATAAAACCGACTATCGACCGATAAGGAAGGCCGAATTCAAGATTTTTTTTTACGGGTGGGGGCTTGTACATTTAATGCTACCACAAGCAGCACAGAGACATTCATGTTTGTTCTGAAATCAATGCAACGTTCATTTATTAATTGTACTTACAAAAAAAAATTCCCTCCCTCCCAAATCCCTTCCGTTTTTACCTATCCCTTCCCATTTTGCCAATACCTTTTACAAATAGTTAAAAAAAAAAAAGAGACAGACATTTATTTTGGTACAATTGTTCAGCAACGTAGCTGTCATAATTAATGAAGTTACGTTTGATATAACAAGAGGACCCGGGGTAAGAGGGGTTGGGATGGGGGAAAATTATGGGCCAAATAAAATTCTCATATTACAAGTTAGCAAATTCTAGTATAAAAATAGTCCGTTGTGATCAAACAGCCTCTCGTTTCTAATTGTTGTCGGCAATCGAAAGAGTTTGTGGGCTGCATAATTCTGTAGGGACTTTTCTGGTTTTCCTGTTTGGGGCGGCTCCTCCTCCTTTGATCACCCCAATACATATAAATCCTCAGTAAGGAGGGGCTGTGTGACATTCAGTTTTGCTTCTTCTCATGTGCTTTTCAAAGGACATTTCAAAAGGCGCACAAAACGTGTCTTTTCGATATCTCCTACGTCAGATCTGGAGTCCCAGCAGTCCCCTTTGAAGACCGTTCTCACGGCCCCGACAGCCATGAGCTGTGATGCTCAACTTCCAGGAGAGGACCGAGGAACTCATCCTGTCCCTTTCCCAGCTTGTCACTCTTTTCCTCTCGCGATCCTTCTTTAAAAAAACGGCAACATTTTTAGCTTGGTTTTTTTTTTTTTTTTTAAAAAAAAAGAACCTCAGACCTGGCTCCTGCCCCGCGTTTCTCAGCAGCGCTAGCTTCTGCCAACGGACCCTCCGTTTCTTCCCTGCTCTCCTATCGGCTGGAGAAACGTCTCGGAGGAGGCTACTTGTCTTTCAAAATGTCCAGCTGCTCCTGGTATTCTGTAAAAAGCCGTTGGAAACGAAGGTTCTGCCCGATGACGGGCAACAGTTCCTTGAGCAGGTCCCGTTTCCGCAAGCCCTGCACAAAACACACACACACACACACACAAATAAGCGTCTCACAGAAGTCAGAGGCAGGATGGCTACAGCACTGAGCTGTTTCCTGTCACTGGTCTGCATGGAAACGACCCCACGGATCAAGCAGAAGGTGCAAAATCTTCGCTTGAACCTTATATCTACAGAAAGCGGCTCTGGAGGAAAACGTCTAGAGTAGAAGCTGTTCTACTGTTCACAAGGCATTGAACAATACAGGTAGTCCTCGACCTACAACAGTCCATTTAGCGACCGTTCCAAGTTTACAATGGCACTGAAAAAAAAGTCTTAGGACCCCTTTTTCACACTGACAACCACTGCCGCATCCCCAGGGTCAAAATGAAGCCGCTTGGCCACTGACTCGTATTTACGACGGCTGCATAAGTCCTGGGGTCACGCGATCCCCTTTTGCGACCTTCTGACAAGCAAAGTCAAAAGGGGGAGGGGAAGGCAGATTTTCTTAACAACTCTCGTTACTAACTTAACGACCGCAGCCATTCATTTCACAAAGTGTGGGAGGAAAGGTCGTAAAAGACGACGAAAATCCATTTTAACAAATCTCTTGGCCAGCAACAGAAATTTTGGGCTCAGTCGTGGTCGTAAGTCGAGGATTATTGGTATGCCACACATTCCATCCTGTAGGGCTGGGAAAGGGAACGCTGGAAGATGGCCACGTTCAAGGCCAACGCTGAACCATTCTGCAGCTGAGCTAGGGAGGGAGGGAGGGAAATATAATTTTGTGTGTTCTTCCCCCCCCAAAAAAACCCACAATGCTTACCACGACGGTCGATTCCCACTGACTCACAGAGGAAGAATGGACAGGGCCTAACAAATCCTTGCATAATTCCCTCAAGCGATATTCAAAGCCTGAGGAAGACAGTTAAAAAAAGAAGAGTCACGAACAGGGCAATACCCTCCTCCAACTCATTTAGTAACAATAGGTGCCTGGGGTGCCACCCCCAAATGTCTGGAGCACCATTTGAATATCATCGGCATTGACAACATCCCTACCGGTCAATTGCAAAAGGCAGCTGTGCTTGGAAGGGCTGACATTCTGTAACGATCCCAATCAAGCAACGATGCCGGCCTATCCTAAGTCCTCTGGAAGGACTCAAGAGATGGGTAAAAATGTCAAATCCAGTCCAAGCATCTGGCTTGACTGTGCAACACACCGTAATCATAAGAATCCCCCAACATCTGGAACACCACATGAACCCCATCAGTATTGACAAGAATCCCATCCATCAATAGCAAAAGGCAGCTTGACGTGGAACAGCTGACATCCTGCGACATCTTTGATATTATTAAAAACATCTGCCTATTCCAGGTCCTTAGGACTCAATACTTAAGATAAAAATGCCAAATCCAGTCTGAACATCTGTACAGACAACCATAGTAAGAATCCCCAAACATCTGGAGCACCACCTGAACACCATCGGCATTGACAACTTCCCTGTTGGTCAATTGCAAAAGGCAGTTTTGCTTGGAATGGCGAACATCCTGCGACGAGACCTTTGACACCGTCACCAAGTGCATCACTCCTTACCTTCCTTAACCAGGTACCGTGCATAGATAAGCAGCCAGTGACGATATTCATGGCTTGACTGTAAAGCCAGGGCAGAGGCCACCTGATTCTCCAGGTACGCCGTGGTAGTTTCTTGCTGCACCAAATGAGGCATGGAGAACAATTTGGCTGCCTGTCGCCCAGAGCTGTGGGAAGGAACAAAGAGGAGGCAGCTTTTAGGAGCTGAGAATAGAAGGAGGTGTAGGAGATGACCAGGCTTAGCCCGAGGGAGGAATGTCAAAGGCGTCATCAGTCACGAGAGATCTAAATCCAGCCCACCTTGAATGCCTTTCTTATCTCCCCTTCATTTCGCTTGACTGTTGCTTGGCCAAGTTTTTAAGCTTGCAATAAATCTTTATCAAGGTAGTCCTTGACTTACAACCGCAATCGAGCCCAAAACCTAGGTTGCTAAGCGAAGCACTTGTTACATGAGTTTTGCCACATTCTACGACTTTCCTTGCCACTGTTGCTAAGCGAATCATAGCAATTGTTAAGCAAGTCACACGGATGCTAAGTGAACCCCGCTGACTTTGCTTGCCAGAAGGTTGCAAAGGGGGGATCACGTGTCCTCGGGACACTGCGACCGTCGTAAAACACAAATCGGCTGCCAAGCATTTTGAGTTTTGATCACGTGACACGGGGATGCTGCAACCGCCGTTAAGTGTGAAAAACGGTCCTAGGTCACTTTTTCCAGGGTTGTTGCCATTTTGGAAGGACACTAAATGAACGGTTGCAAGTCGAGGACTACCTGCACTCGTTTGAACTGCCTGAATCGCCCGATTTCCCCAGCGTTTCACAGGAAAACTACAAAGGAAGCTTTTTTTGGGGGGGGGGGGGAAACTGCACAGTTCCCAACAGGGGCTGCTGTGTTCAGAGGGGGTCACCAAGCTTTTGGTGGTCAAGGTGCTTGGCCCGTTGCGATGGCCCGATGGCTAAAGGCAGAGAGGTTGAGCGACACAGACAAGGTCGTACTTAGACATCCGTCCTTGGATGATGGCTAAAGGTCCCGAACACAGCATGGCCTCCTGGGATGGTAGACTGCTCCTGAAGTCTGCGCATTGTGCCAACATTTCCTGCTTGTCAGAGACAAGGTTCCTGGAAAGAGAGAACATGTCACAGTTAACCGAGGGGGGAGGAAGGACAGGCCTGCTTGCAAAATTAAACACTCGCAAGTTGGAAACTTAACCCATTTCATTTCCCATCCAGCCCAACGGAGGACCCTCGATTGCCATTTAGATTCATCCCGCCGTGCAAAGCCAGACTTCCAGTTAAACAGGCTGGCCAACTGCGAAATAGGTTTCTAGTTTAAAACAACCACCACCACCTGTATTCTTGTAATTGACAGCAAGCCCAAGAAACTTGTAGGACAAAGAGTAGCGGAACCTGAGGGTGGGGTCAAGAGAGGCATCAGCCTAGAATCCCTTTTTTAACCACAATTAGTTCCAAGTCCAATTTCCCCTTGAATTCTTATCTAACTCCAAACTAGTGCTAAGCATGAGTTGAGAAGATTCCTGGGCACAGACACGAGTAGGAATGAATCAGTTAACTGGAAGTTCATGGGTGGGCCTGATCTTTCGTGCAGGACAGGAATGGGGCAAAATAAAACCACACCTTATTGCCATGTTTACTGATTGTTGTGATTCCTGGCCAGCCACTGGATCTGGCAGCTGAGTCTGAGGACTCAGAGGAGGAGGAGGAGGGGCCTGGAGTGACATTAAGAGTCAGAGGAAGGCTCTGAGGAGCTCCAAGACTTACAGTCGGACGAGGAGCCTGGCCCCTCTACTCGTGCTCAGGCTGAGACACAGCTGTGCTGGGAGACTGAGTTGGACAGCGATGAAGCACAGTTGGGACAAATCCAGGATGCACGAAAGCGCAGGCAAGAGAAGCGAGTAGGACAGAGGAATGCAATGGGGCGGCTCCAAAGGCAAAGGAGGCCTTAGGAAGCCACGCCTTGGCTGAATTATAAAAGGGAAAGTGTGGGAGGTGCTGGTTGCCAAAGGCAACCGTTTGTGTTGAGGGTCGAGTTTCTGTGGACTGGGTTTGTTTGCCTTGGACATTGACTCAGGTCTGTGAATAATAAAAGGGGTTGTTTTTTTCTTACGGTTCCTGCCTGTTTCTTGGAAAAGGGGTTTTCTCCTTGTGAGCATAACAAGGACTCCCGTAGGCTGGGACAGAACAATAGTTTGTTCCGGAAGCATTAGCTGCAGATCTATCCTGCTTAGCCCTTAAAAGAATTGCCTCCCCTTTATCTCCCACTTTGAGACTCACCAGGAAGACAGAGAAGGATTAAAGCAATATGCTTTTCCATCCGACATATTCATCAGGGGGATGCCATGCTGAGTCAGCAAGATTTGAGAGACGGTGGTTTCGCTTCCTGCCAAGGTCAAACATACCCATCAGTTTTCTTGGGAGCAGAAACATGGGACGGGACTCATCAGCTGATGGGTGAAGGACAGTCCTTGACTTACAACTGTTCATTTAGGGACCGTTGGAAGTTACAGTGGCACTGAAAAAAAAGGGACCTACATGTGGTCCTCAGACTTACAACAAGGTGATTATTATTGTCAACATTCCAGTCTAACAACCGCTCAATTAAGCCAGACTTGCTTAATGACTGTATTATTCACTTAACGATGGTAGCGACCAGAATTTCTGCTGCCGAGGAAGAGGTGATTAAGTACGTCAGCCCAATTTTACGACCTTTTGGGCCGCGGCTATTGAGCAAACTTGCTGCGGTTGTTCAATGAGTCGCGCAGCGGTTAAGCGAATGGCATTGCTCTTGGGACCCGCAACTGTTGTAAACACGTGCTGGTTGCCAAGCACCCAAAACATGACTGTGTGCGTGAGCCTGGGGATGCTGTGACAGTCATAAGTGCAAGGGCCAGTGGCAAGTCCCTTTTTTTTTGCGCTGTGAAAACTTGGAAGAGTCGCTAAACAAAGGGATGTTACGCCCAGGACGATCTGTAAAAGAGTATTTCGGTGGCCCCGGGTGACTTGACTGTCATTACCTGCTAAAATGGTTTGCAGGGACTCGTCTTTCACCACCACTGACTGCTTCCGCACGTTCCTAAAAAGAGGGGGGGGGAAAGATGTGAGAGAACAAAAGGGTCATTCCGTTCCACGTGACACGTCTTTGCAAAAAGGAAGACGCGAAAAGACGGTCGGGAAGGGGGAGAGATGTTCAGCGCTTACCAGACCGATAGGGTTGCCGCTGTGGTGAGAGCCATGATGTAAAACCCTGTACAGTGCAACGTGGAGATGGGGGAATGCAGGACGATGGGAGGGAGGAGGCGACGGCCACACGCCGAAAACACGGAGAGGGTCCGCTTTTCACAAGCCACACTCACCACCTCGCTGGGGGGGGGGGAAAGGCACAAGAGAAATAAGACATTTGGCCCGTTTGACTCGTGGTGAAGGCATCAGGCTAGAAAGAGGGAGACGGCGAGTTCTAGCCCCACTTTAGGCATGAAAGCCAGCTGAAGGTCTTTCTGCCAATCATCTGGAGATGGTGAGTTCTAGTCCCACCTTGGGCATGAAAACTGGCTGGGTGACTTTGGATCGATCACCAGGAGAGTGGGAGTTCTAGTTCCACAATAGGCATGAAAGCTGGCTGGGTGACCTTGTGCCAAACATCTGGAGACAGTGAGTTCTAGTCCCGCCTTGGGCATGAAAACTGGCTAGGTGACTTTGGACCGGTCACCAGGAGACTGGGAGTTCTAGTTCGATCTTAGGCATGAAAGCTAGCTGGGTGACTTTGGACTGATCATCCAGAGACGGTGAATTCTAGTCCCACCTTGGGCATGAAAACTGGCTGGGTGACTTTGGACCGGTCACCAGGAGACTGGGAACTCTAGTTCCATCTCAGGTACGAAAGCTGGCTGGGTGACTCTGTGCCAATCATCCGGAGACGGTGAGTTCTAGTCCCGCCTTGGGCATGAAAGAGGCTGGGTGACTTTGGACCAATCACCAGGAGACTGGGAGTTCTAGTTTCATCTTAGGCACGAAAGCTGGCTGGGGAACTTTCAGCCAATAATTAGGAGACTGTGAGTTCTAATCCCACCTCAAGCATGAAAGGCTAGGGCCAGTCCCTCTCACTCTCAGCCCAACCCACCTCATGGGATTGTTGTGGCTGGGAAAATAGAATAAGGAAGGAATATTAGGTGTGTTCACCATATTAAGGTTTTTTTTATAAAAATAATAAAGATGGGGTTAAAAAAAAATCTAAAAAGAAAAAGGCACATTCCTCAACCTTTCCAGCAAAGCTGATTAGCGTGCAAAACAATAACAAAGCCAAAATAAAAATTCAACATGAAGGTTAAACCAGGCACATGAACAAACCCAACCAGCTTCAAAAGGATCCAGGGTAGAAAAATCGTGCAAGGATCATTCTGGATGACTTGCTTACAGGGGCGATAGTTGATCCCAAAATATTAGATTTTGTGTGTGGATTGGGAGCTTCAGATCAATGGAGAGGCCTCGCATTGGGGAACGTCGCTTTTTTCATCCGAAGCACCAAGGTTTTAGACTGAGGCCCCTGCCCGTTCTCTCTTTTACTGCGCATCCTCCAACCCAGACGCTTACCAGCTTCCCGCCGCGGAGAGAATTCGGCTGGTGAGCACCGTTTCCCACTTTTTCCCTTCTCGGTTGCATTTCAGTCTGCTGAGTTTGGACCCTCCCACGGCTGTGATCTCGTTTTCCACTTCGATATACATGGAGGGATCGGAGCTCACCTGCAAGAGAGATTTCCTTTCAACCCCTGAGCTATCCCAGTTCAAGCCAGTGGAGAAATCTGGAGGTTTGTGAAGAAGCTGATCTGGGGTGTAGTTAAAAGGGGAGGTGCTGGCATGTTCCTCTCCTCGAGATAGACAGACCGACAGAGATAGAAAAAAGATAGATGGATGGATAGATAGATAGATAGATAGATAGATAGATAGATAGATAGATAGATAGATAGATAGATAGATAGATATAAAATTGAAATAGAGTAGCTAAGAAGAAATATATTTAGATTGATATTTAGATAGATGATTGATATATATATATAGAGCTGAAACAGAGTAGCTAAGAAAAAATATAGATATTCAGATTGATATTTAGATAGAGATAGATAGATAGATAGATATAAAACTGAAATGGAGTAGCTAAGAAGAAATATATTAAGATTGATATTTAGATAGATGATTGATATAGATATAGAGCTGAAATAGAGTAGCTAAGAAAAAATATATTTAAATTGATATTTAGATAGGTAGACAGACAGATAAAGCTGAACTAGAGTAGCTAAGAAGAAATATAGATATTTAGATATATATTTAGATATATATTTAGATATATATTTAGATATTTAGATATAGATAGATAGATAGATAGATAGATAGACAGACAGACAGACATAGATAAAGCTGAACTAGATAGAGTAGCTAAGAAGAAATATATTTAGATATATATTTAGAAATTTAGATAGATAGATAGATAGATAGATAGATAGATAGATAGATAGATAGATAGATAGATAGATAGATAGATAGATACAGATAGACAGACAAATTCTTGGAGGAGTGGAGGCATATTAGCAAAATAGAAACACAGAAGGAATGTGTATTAATTGAGACAAACTTGAAATCTCTGGTTCTCAGTAAGCTTTACCAAAATTTCTTAACCAGTATGTTTCTTTTCATTAAGACAAAAATTTTTGCTTAAATTAGAGGGGTGGGGAAATAAACCGGGGTTTGCTAATTATGATTCCAATACCCATTACCTATGCATCTGCATGACTGTATTATTTTCTTTTTTTTAATACAGGCAGTCCTCAACTTACAACTGTTCAAAGTTATGACACTCAAAAAAGTGGCTTACGACCGTTTTTCACACCCACGACCGCTGCAGCCTCCCCGCGGTCCTGTGGTCAAAATTCGGACACTTGCCCACTGACTCATATTTATGACGGCTGCACTTGTCCCGGGGTCACGTGATCCCCTTTTGGAACCTTCCGACAAGCAAAGTCAAGGGGGGGGGGGGGAGCCAGATTCGCTTAACGACCGTGCTCCTAACTTAACAACTGCAGGAATCCTCTTAACGACGGTGTCAAACAAGGCCATAAAACGGGGCAAAACTCACTTAACAAATGTCTGACTTAGCAACAGAAAATTTGGGCCCCAACTGTGATTGTAAAAGTCGAGGACTACCTGTATGTATAAATATGAGCGCATCCATTTGTCTGTAGGGCAGCGTCATTTACTGAAGGGAATTCCTCCGGCGTGCATTTTTAAATAAATAAAAATCCCAGGGATTCTTTGCTTTGGGGGCCCTGCCTTTGATTCCAGGTTAGACAGGTAGAAGAAGGGCAGGAGAAGGACCTAGTAACAAATGCAGTCCACCTCTTACCTGTAAAGCGAACGATTTCTGTAGGACCGGCATCGGCAGTTTAAGTGCTAAGGGTGTACTGTGGCAAGCACCATCCTTCTCGGAAGCTAATATAGCTGGAGACTGGGAGACAAAACAAAACACGATGAGAAGCAGTTAGGCCCCTCTCAGCTCCACTCCGGCACAAATTCAGCTGGCTGATCAAATTATGCAATCTAGCTCAGGGGTCCCCAATCCTTGGTCCGTGGACCCGGTATTGGGCCGCGGCATGCCAGCAACTGGTCCGCCCAAACAAGCAAAGCCCTATCCATGGGATGCAGGCAACACACAAAACCAGGCCCCCTCTGGTCCACGGAAAACCCTTTCTCCACAGAAGCGGTCCCTGGTGCCCAAATGTTTGGGGTGAAAGGGGGGGGGACGCTGATCTAGCTGGTCTTCAGAAGAACTCTGCATGGTGAATCTGAGCTGGGTTTGAAATAACCCAGCCAGGCTGAAGCGCACGTGTGTTTGGTGAGAAAAATCGCTTCTTAGAAGAGTGGAATCAATTAAATCAAGTGTATCTATATCTAAGGTTCCACTGCACATGTGTGCTAGTCGTTTTTGACTCTAGGGGCCGGTGCTCATCTCCATTTCAAAGCCGAAGAGCCAGCGCTTGTCCGAGGACGTCTCCGTGGTCATGTGGCCGGCATGACTAGACGCCAAAGGCGCACGGAACGCTGTTACCTTCCCACCGTAGTGGTCCCTATTTTTCTACTTGCATTTTTATGAGCTTTCGAACTGCTAGGTTGGCAGAAGCTGGGACGAGTAACAGGCGCTCACTCTGCTACGCGGCACTCGGGATTCGACCTGCCAAACTGCCGACCTTCTGATCGACAAGCTCAGCGTCCTAACCCACTGAGCCACCGCGTCAGCCACCGCGTTTATAGTCTACTATAAACCTCCGTTCTAATCACAGACCTGCTCTGGAAAATGGTATTATTATTGCTATTATTATCTATATCTATATCTATATCTATATCTATATCTATCTATCTATCTATAGAGACCACTGTTTGTTCTCAATAGCAATAGCTAGCAATAGCACCTAGACCAGGGGTAGGTAACCTTGGCTCTTTGATGACTCGTGGACCTCAACTCCCATAATTCCTGAGTCAGCCATGCTCTAGTCCAGGGGTAGGCAATCTCGGCTCTTTTATGACTCATGGACTTCAAGTCCCAGAATTCCTGAGTCAGCTCAGGAATTCCAGAATTCCTGAGTCAGCTCAGGAATTCCAGAATTCCTGAGTCAGCTCAGGAATTCCAGAATTCCTGAGTCAGCTCAGGAATTCTGGGAGTTGAAGTCCACGAGTCATCAAAGAGCCGAGGTTGCCTACCCCTGGACTAGGCAATACACCACGATGATTGGCTTAATTTGCCCGCAGCTAGATTCAGAAACGTACAGTCTGGTTTCTCAAATGGGAGGGACAAAAAAGAGAAGAAAGGAAATGGAGCTGCCGTCGCCGCGTGTCGGAGAGAGACGGCGACCGGCCTTGGGTTACCTGAACGGTTAAAGTGACGGGCATGAGGCGGGAGTCTTTCCGAGGTCTTCCTTTTTTCTTCTTTTCAACTTCAAGGTCCAACTTTCGCTTGGAGAGCGAAGAGGGTTTGACGGCGAGTTTTTCTTCGCTGTCGCTGCTACTTTCAAGGAGATCTCTGGGTTTGCTTTCCCGAAGAGAGTTCTGCTCCTTCACTCTGCAGCGGGAAAAAAAACACGAAAAAAAACCAGTTTGATCCAGTTTTTAAGGAACCAGGCTAGAAAATGGCAGACCGGGGGGGGGGAGGTGTCTTCAAACTTGTGGACGTCAACTCGCAGAATTCCTCAGCCAGGCACACGTGTCGTAAAAAGGGCAACTGGTTCATACTTACGACGGTTGCACAGGATCCCCTTTTGCGACCTTCCGACAAGCAAAACCCAACGGAGGAAGCCAGATTCACTTAACGACCGGGTTACTAACTTAATCAACTGCAGTGATTTGCTTAACAGCGGAGGCAAGAAAGGTAGTAAAACGGGGCAAAATTCTCCTAACAGATGTCTCAACCCACAGGAAAAAAAAAATTTGCTCAGTCGCAGTCGTAAGTCGAGAGCCACCAGTAATGTACAATATACAATGCCAAAAAGGTCGGCTTACATGTTGGAGGATTAAAAACACCACCTGTGCTTTGAAAAGATCACCGGGTGGTAACTCTTCCACTAATTATGTGTGCCTGGCTGAGGAATTCTGGGAGTTGAAGTCCACGGGTCATAAAAGGGCCAAGTTTGAAGAGCCCTGTGGAAGACTCTGAGTTCTAGTTCCACCTTAAGCATGAAAGCTGGCTGGGCTTCATGACTTTGGGCCAGACACTCTCAGCCCAATACACCTTACAGGGCTGTTGTGGAGAAAATAGGAGGAAGCGGGGGTGTTAGACATGTCTGTGGTCTTGAGCTATTTCTAAAAAGTATAAAAGCCAAGGTACAAAATAAATAAATTAGGGTTTCAGATACAGATTGTAAATATTCGGATGACCACTAGAGGGCACCAAAGAACGAGAGTGCCTGGGTCTCTTTGCTGCCATCTAGTGGACATTTAAATTTGTGAAGGGCAACGCTGGAGGCCCTGTCCACCTCCCGTTCCCCCTAAGCCAGCATCCTTTGGACTGCATCTCTCAGAAAAACAAGAGGAGACCAGCGTGGTGCTTTCTCCCTTGCCGGAAAAAAAATAGGGTGTCCAGCTGAAACGGTTCCTTTCCCGGTTCTGCACCTCACCTGTCCAAGGGAACCTGATTGGCGTGCGAGACGGGGGAAGTCCCTGAGGTGGCTTTGGATCGCTCTGTAAACCGAGAATCAAAAGCCTTCATGGGCTCAATCTTAGGTGGGGTGGGCAGCACCGTGGACGAAGAGGCTGGGAGGGCAGCTGAAGCCGAGGTAGCGTTCACACTGGGAAGAGAGAAAGCACAAAACACACACACTTGAAGCACGCATCCGGCAATCTCTGCTCAAAAGCGGCAAGAAATAGCATCAATGGACAGTTGTGGGGGTCTATCCCCTACCCTGTTGAATTTGGGGGCGGGGCGGGGGGGGGGGCGCAAGGTCTCACTTTTTAAAAGCAGTTAGTTCTCAACATTAGCAGCCTGAAGGTGCGTGGACTTCAACTCTCAAAAATGTGCCGGCCAGAATTCCTGGCCCTTTTTTATGACTTGCCGACTTCAATTCCCGGAATTCTGGGAGTTGAAGTCCACGCAGCTTCAAGTTGCCAAGCTTGAGAAGCATTCACAGGACTGGGACCAATCCAGATCGCAGAAAGGGATACGGCTTGCTGGGCATCTATTACGTTAAAGATTGGGGACACCTTCTAGAGAAGCACCAGGCAAGCCGTATCCCCCTGGAGGTTTATCTGTGTCCTCAATGACTCCCTCCACAGAGGAGGAGGGATTATGACATCATGGATCTCCAGTCTACAACACGGTCCTTTCCGCAGCTCCAAGAAGGCTCCACACCCATTTGCACCACTCAGGTGACCCTGAGGACACAGGCAAAGCTCCAGGTGGCCTTGGCGACTCTCTAACAGGACGCAAATGACCAGCCGTCTGCAAAGGGTGTATCAATCCTTCCGTTTCCCCACCATCCAGTCAGAGGGGAAGAAGCTTCTGGGACGAGAAGCGAAAGGTCTTCCAAGAAAAACAAGGAAGTTCAGTTGCCTCCTGAAAAAAAAAAGCACCTGTGGGACGTCCTCCTCACTATACGCCAACCCACGCTTCGGTGAACGGGTCCTTAGTCATCAACCCAGGTCAGGAGGACAAGGCCTTTCTTTGATGCTCACCCATCCTTGTTGGCTACGTCTTCCGCCGATTTAGCGGCCGCTGCCATGGGCTCTAAGGCAGGCTTAGCGGTGCTCAGGGAGTTGGCCGTGTTGTAATCTAACGCTATGAGCTGATTTGTCTGGGAAGCTGACATCATGGACCCAGCTAAGGACCCAGAGAGTGGGATGCTGTTAAAGAGGGCGGTCGAAAAATCCCTGTGGGAAAAAGAAAGGCCGTCAGGGTACATGGGGGCGTGTATCTATGATCCCCACCGGACCGATCAAGGGCCAATGTTTGAAATAGGTCTCGTATACTGTAGGTCATCTTCCACTAACCAGGGTTTGTTCGAGGGCTGAACAGAAAAAACGACAGAAAACAGTGACTTTATGACGCTCGCTGCCGTCGCAGCGTCCCCAGGTCACACGATCCAAAAAATGTAAATCTTTGGGAAACCAGCAGGCCTTTTACGACAGGGGGCCGCATCCCGGGCGGTGACGTGATCGCCAATAGGTGACCTTCCCAATTTGGCTTCTGACAAGCAAAATCCACGGGGCAAGCCGGATTCGCTTAAGGACTACTATGTTAAGAAATCGGGACGATTCAGTTCAGAAGAGTGGCGGATTGACTACACAATAGCACGATTCGCTTTATGACCTAACCACCCCACCCCAAAAAAAGGACCGTACGATTGGGCACAATGCGCCAAACAACTGTGTCTCGCTTGGCAACAGAGCTTCCGCTCCCAATTCTCGTCGTAAGTGGAGGACTTATGAATCACACTGAAATCTGTGATTTTTATTTTTATTATTTTTATTTTTAAAAAAAGGAGAGGCGATATTTGGATACATCTCGTTAATTCTTTGCAGTCCTAGCTGGAGGGGGTGAGGTCCCTTTGAAAGTGGTTTGGCCAGGCCTGCTTCTTCCTAGGGCTGAGAGAGCGGAAACGTTTTGTCCGCTGCCACTTTTGGAACAAAACGAAACAAAAGTCGAAAATGGTTTGAAAATGGTACCCTGTGTCCAGCTGAGCTATGCAGAGCGGTGTGATCCTTCGCCGGCCGTCGGCTGTCCGCGTCTCAACTTGTTTCTTTAATAGGTTCTGCCAGGAAGAAATAGGATTACTAGGCGTTTGGTTTTATAGTTTTATAGCTTTTATATGGTGGCCGTATAAAAGGGGTGGATAAAGCAATATTAAATAAATAGATATATCAAAATATCTCTTACGTTGACATGAAAGGTCCCTATTTTCCTTTTGGCCATTGGTGTGGGTTTTTTTTTAAACTCCCAATGACATATTTAAAGGGCGTTAATCGAGAAATCTACTTTTAAGGGCAGTTTTGCTTCCTCTGTTAACGATGGACTGCCTCAACCTTGTGTTCCCTGGGCACAGAATAGGAAGGAAGGTAGAGCTCTAAAGAGAAGACAGAGAGGAAAGGCAATTGGAAGAGGGATAGAGAGGGAGGGAGGGAGGGAGGGAAGAAGGAAGGAACGTACACCTGAAAAGAGAGGAGGAAAGAAGTGGCAGGGAGGAAGCGGGATAGGAAGGGAGGAAGGAAGGAAGGTACGAAAGAAGGAAAAGGGAAGGAAGGAAGGGAGGGAGGGAGGGAGGGAGGAAGGAAGGAAGGAAGGAAGGAAGGAAGGAAGGAAGGAAGGAAGGAAGGAAAAAAGAAAAGGAAGGAAGGAAGGGAGGGAGGGAAGGAGGAAAGAAGAAAAGGGAGGGAGGGAGGGAGGGAAGGAGGAAGGAAGGAAGGAAGAAAAGAAGAAAAGGAAGGAAGGAAGGAAGGAAGGAAGGAAGGGAGGGAGGGAAGGAGGAAGGAAGGAAGGAAGGAAGGAAGGAAGGAAGGAAAGAAGAAAAGGAAGGAAGGAAGGGAGGGAGGGAGGGAAGGAGGAAGGAAGGAAGGAAGGAAGGAAGGAAGGAAGGAAGGAAGGAAGGAAGGAAGGAAGGAAGGAAAGAAGAAAAGGAAGGGAGGGAAGGAGGGAGGGAAGGAGGGAGGAAGGAAAGAAGAAAAGGAAGGAAGGAAGGAAAAAAGAAAAGAAAGGAAGGAAGGAAGGGAGGGAAGGAAGGAGGAAGGAAGGAAGGAAGGAAGGAAGGAAGGAAGGAAAGAAGAAAAGGAAGGGAGGGAAGGAGGGAGGGAAGGAGGGAGGAAGGAAAGAAGAAAAGGAAGGAAGGAAGGAAGGGAGGGAGGGAAGGAGGAAGGAAGGAGGGAAGGTAGGAAGGAAGGAAAGAAGAAAAGGGAGGGAGGGAGGGAGGAAGGGAGGCTATCGTCTATCAAAGAGGCATCAGATCTTCCACGGCTACGTCACTATATGCACATTTTAGTTTATGGGTTTCTTAAAAAGAAGGACCAAGGAATGAAACAGGGACCAGGGAAAAACTACCTTTCGAATGTCCTCTAAGCTTTCTCCATTCACCATGCTGGCCACCTTCGGAGCTGTGACTGCTACTCCCAGACCAGCTCCGTCCCGGAGGGCCTCGTTCTTCTTCTCCGCTTGCTGCTGCCTTTGCTGGTACTTGAGCATCTCCGGATTCTCAATAATGGCCGTCGAGAGATGGGCCTCCGTCATTATAGCTAAACTTTTACCGTAGGTAGACTGGTGGATGTTGCTCTGGAAAGGGGTAAGAACATCAGAACATAAGCGGCGTCTTCTGGATCAGACACACCCTCCCAATGCCCCCGGTCCGTGGACCGGGAACGGGCCGCGACACACCAGCAACCGGTCCGCACGAACAAGCAAAGCCCCATCCGCGGGATGCAGGCAGCACGCAAAAACACGCACTCTCCGGCCCGTGGAAAAAACCTCTCTCCACGGAACCGGTGATCCCTGGTGATGCCCCAAAGGCCGGGCACCTCTGCTCTAGGCAGTCTGGTATTTATTTAAAAATAGAAGAAATTCGAAAGGTTAGAATGCTCAACAAAACCACCACGGGCACCTTCTCTTCCTCGCTGAGCGGGTCGCCCAGCTCGTCTTGGGAAAAATCCAGAAACGCCACGGACCCATCCATGGAACACACTAAAATGCCAAGGCCGTTCAAAGTCCTGAAGGAGAAGAAACAAAATGTCTGTGGAGATTCTCAGTCGCCCAGGTTCCCAAAGGTGCTTCCCCCTCTCCCCCCTTTGTTTTTCCTTTAAGACGTTTCGCTTCTTATCCAAGAAGCTTCTTCGGTAGGATGATGACAAAATGACAAGAGTTGGAAGGGACCACGGAGGTCTTCCTAGTCCAACCCCCTGCTCAACAGGAAACTCTATACCAGGGTTCTTCAGACTTGGCCCTTTGATGACTTGTGGACTTCAACTCCCAGAGTTCCTCGGCCAGCAGCGTGCCTGGCTGAGGAATTCTGGGAGTTGAAGTCCACAAGTCCTAAAAGGGCCAAGTTGCAAGACCCTTGCCCTATACCAGGGGTCAGCAACCTGAAACAGTGAAAGAGCCACTCGGAACCGGTTCCCTCACAAAAGGAAAAACTGGGAGCCGCAAAAAAATGTGTGCACATGCGCGTACATGCGCGCATGCGCAGAACAGGGTTTGACTGAAGAGTGGAGCCAAGGCAAGATATGCACCTACCCTGCATATTTGAATTGATTGGTTGAACTTTTTTAGTCCCACTTTTTTTTTTTTTTTGGACTGCACATGGCAAAGGACTGGGAGCCGCAGGAGACGGCTCGCATGTGGCTCCGGAGCCGCGGGTTGCAAACCTGTGCCCTATACCATTTCAGACAAACGGTTGTCCAATCTCTTCCTCAAAAACTCCAGTGATGGCTGAGCACCCACAACTTCTGAAGGCAAGTGCCCGTGAAAGCTATCTTACCATGAAATATCCATGATGGACTTGTCGAATAGCTCATGTATGACAACCAAAGGCCTTTTCAGACACGTCAGCTAAAAACAAAATTACAGGCATATGAGTACCACAAAAGGAGTCTCGCATCCTGAGATTTAACGATGTGCTTAAGTTAGCATACATTCATCTGTGCTACAAAGAGTAACTACGAGTGGAAAATTTAAGCAAATTGGTGGGAACCTGCGGCCTTCAAATCATGTCGGCGGTGGTCCTCGATTTATGCCCATTTGCTGATTTATGCCTATCGGCAAACTCTCGAGACCGCGGTTTACGATGGTTTTGCCGGGGAAAAAACAGCACAGTTGGCAAAACGTTGCTACAGTAAACAACTGGGGCATTTGCACTTAGGCTGCTGAATGATTGCCACAAAATATTTCACAAAATCAGGTTGGTCACCTAACACTTTCATAAGCGCTACAACCGTAATGGACGTTACAGTCGTAACTTGAGGAACAGCTGTAGAGTGCAATTCCAAGCAGCTGCCAATGGTATGGCAAAACTAAGGGTTGCTAGGAATTGCTGTTAGGCAGCAAAATCTGAATTTCAGAACAACATCGGGACCGCAAACTCCCCATGTTTGAATCTGGAGGAGGACGGAATATAACTTTTAATAATCTAGTAGAAATTACAGCAGTCTGATTTGGCTGCCAATGCAAAATGCTTTGATTGGCCATTTGATCGCCTTTCAAAAAAAATGGGTGTATCCCACAAGCACCCCCCACATTCTCTCCTGCATGTTTTAAAGGGGAAGGGATTGAAAACTCACAAGGTGGGCCTTTTAAAAAAAACAACCCAATTCTTTGAAGGACATGGAACCTGGCTTAGTCTGAGATGAGTTTAAAAACAAAGCAGGATCTGAATCTGAAGAAGCCTAACACCGGGGCGTCCAAACTTGGCAATGTTTACGACTTGTGGACTTCAACTCCCAGAATTCTCCAGCCAGCCACGCTGGGAGTTGAAGTCCGCCAGTCTTAAAAAGTTGCAAAGTTTGGATATCCCTGACTAAAAAAACGTCATCCCGAGAAGGGCCCAAATTTTTTGATTTGATTTTGCAAAAATACAGCACACGCAAAAGACCACCTACCCCCAGGGGTGGGGAACCTTGGTTCTTTGATGACTTGTGGACTTCAACTCCCAGAATTCCTGAGCCAGCCATGCTGGGAGTTGAGGTCCATAGGTCTTGAAAGAGCCAAGGTTCTCCACCCCTGACCTAACCGCTTAAAGCTGACCAGAACAGTTACTTAAAGTAAAGGTAAAGGTTCCCCCGCACATGCGTGCTAGTCGTTTCTGACTCTAGGGGCCGGTGCTCATCTCCGTTTCAAAGCCGAAGAGCCAGCGCTTGTCCGAGGACGTCTCCGTGGTCACGTGGCCGGCATGACTAGACGCCAAAGGCGCACGGAACGCTGTTACCTTCCCACCGGAGTGGTCCCTATTTTTCTACTTGCATTTTTACGTGCTTTCGAACTGCTAGGTTGGCAGAAGCTGGGACGAGTAACAGGCGCTCACTCTGTTACGCGGCACTCGGGATTCGACCCACCAAACTACCGACCTTCTGATCAACAAGCTCAGCATCCTAACCCACTGAACCACCGCGTCGCAGAAGAGTTACTTACCCAGACGGAAAGAGACCGGTCTTTGCTGCCAACTGCACAACAGCAATAAGGGCAGCTTGCTTTGGTAGAGCTGCCATTCTTTTGCTTCTTTTTAAAGATTTTTGGGTTGAATTTCTGGAAAGAAAAATCAAGGTTTTTTTAAAATTTAATATATTTTTTTATTTTAAAAAAGGTACTTTAAGAAAAGAAACCAGCAGGTACTTCGCAGGTGGTTCTCAACTTACAAACCAGCTCTTAAGCCAGGGGTCTTCCAACTTGGCCCTTTGATGGCTCGTGGACTTCAACTCCCAGAATTCCTCAGCCAGCTTGCCTGGCTGAGGAATTCTGGGAGTCGAAGTCCACAAGCCATCAAAGAGCCAAAGTTTGAAGGGCCACGCGGCTTAAGCGGCTGTTTGAAATCAGGACAGCACTGGGGGAAAAATGACTCAGGACCGGTCCTCTCACTTATGACCGTCAAAGCATCCCGAGGGTCATGTGATTAATTTCAGGATGGGAAAGGACTCACCACTACGGTCACTGCTTTGCGGTGGCCGACAAAATCCATGTTGGTTTTCCATCCGTCCCTTTCAATGATCTGGGCGGTGGGCCCGGAATTATTCATGGCGTGAGCCGAGACCAGATAGTGGCCGTCAGGAGACCAGCTGATGCGCAACACGTGTGTTGTGCCTCCACACTGAAAGAGAGCGAGGACAGCGTGCACAAAGCTAAGTCAGGGTTGTTGGTTTTTTTTTTTTGCAAAGGTACACAGTCGGAGAAGCACGTAAGAAATAAGCAGAGCTATTAGGATTTTCTACAGCAAGGGTCTTCAAACTCGGCCCTTTTACGACGCGTGGACTTCAACTCCCAGAATGCCTCAGCCAGAGGTGCCTGGCTGTGGAATTCTGGGAGTTGAAGTCCACGAGTCGTAAAAGGGCCGAGTTTGAAGACCCGTTCTACAGCCATGGGATGTATCACCCTAAAGCATCTGGTGGATATAATGCAGGTAGTCCCGGACGTACGACCACAAGGGAGCCCACATTTTCCGCTGCTAAGTGAGACACTTGAGTGAATTTTGCCCCATTTTACAACCTTTCTTTCCAACGCCATTAAATGCATCACTGCGGTTAAGCTAGTGACACGGTTGTTAAGCTAGTGACACGGTTGTTAAGAGAACCGGGATTCGCCCACTGACTTTGTTTGTCGGGAGGTTGCCCCTGGGACGCTGCAACCGTCATAAATATGAGTCAGTTCCCAAGCGTCTGAATTTGGATCAGGTGGACGTGGTGGGTGCTACACCGGTCATAATTGCGAAAAACGGTCATTAAGTCACTGTTCTCAGGGCTGTTGTCACTTCGAACGGCTACTAAAAGCGGAATGTTGCAAGTCGAGGACTACCTATGTTGTGGAACAGGACCGTGTGGCTATCAAGCGTAGGGAATCAAGAGTCCAGGCGGTTCAAATTGCTCTCTACAAAAATCTGAGCTACTAACGGTCAAATCAAACTGGCGGTAGATAAGAGCCAATGGAATTCAAGGTGGGCTGGGCTTAACGTCTCTTGTGGGCATAAAGCAGGCATGTCAAACTGCTGGTCCGCGGGCCGAATGCATCACGACGAAACCGTGCCCTCCCCATTGCCGGCAACGAGGAAAAAGTCGCGTTACGTCATGCGACATCACGAGTTTGACATGCCTGGCCTAAAGGGACTTGAAACTGATGACGCGTTTGTCCCACACACACACACACACACACACACACACACACACACAAAGCCTGATCCTTTCCTACAGCGGCACTTTGTATCCGATTCCGCCCCCCCGCCAAAAAAAAGGGGGGGGCGTGCAGAGTGTGAACATTAAACTGCTCTCTGCAACTTTTTCAAGTAGCTGGGCCTTTCCGCTACGAGATTCCAGGAAACGATGCGGCTGCTTTAAAGAGTTTCAGGCAAGCGGGCGCCTTGGAACTGACGTGGAAGCATCTGTCAGCCCGACTGCGGAAGGACGGAGCGATGGACGGATACGTTCAGATGGCGAAGATGGCGATACGTACTTCATCAAAGGGTTTGGTGATGTTGGTTTCTAGCTGCCAATCCATCGTTCGCCAGACCTTCAAGCTTCGGTCGTCAGCTTGGGAGGCAATGTATTTCCCAACAGGATCCCAGGTGAGCCCCTTAACCAGGCCGGAGTGGCCTTTCAGAGTGGCAAGGATTTCTACAGGTAAAGGAGAAAAAAAAAAAGAGAGAGAGAGAGTGTGTGTGTGTGAGTGGAAAGACTGGTTCCTGGAAATGCCTTCGGATGAGACAAAAGCAGGAGGCAGGGCACAGTGAAGGCCGAACAATTCGGTCAGTGCTGGCCCTTTACCAAGGAATGTTGAGATCCCAAATGTTTTTGTATTGATTTTGGCAAAGCGCAAAATACAAAATTTAAAGAAAAAATAAAGGTTAAAACAGGGGAGGAAAAGGGTGAAGAGAGAAAAGTGTAGGCAGAGGGGGGAAAAGAAAAAGCATTGACTTCTGGCTCCTTTTGATGCAGTAGACTTAAGGCAATAACACGAAAGCTCAACTTTTGATTTATTTTTTTTACACAGCAGTATACCCTAGCCATTTTCGAACAGAATAGAGCTGGGAGGGACCTTGGAGGTCTTCTAGTCCAGCCCCCTGCTCAAGCAGGAGAACCTATAACATCTCAGACAGGTGATTGTCCAGTCTCTTCTTAAAAACTTCCAGTCTTGGAGCATTCACCGCTTCTGGAGCCAAAGCTGTTCCACTGGTTGATTGTCCTGACTGTCAGGAAGTTTCTCCTTAAATCCAGGTTGCTTCTCTCTTTGATTAGAATAGAATAGAGCTGGGAGGGACCTTGGAGGTCTTCTAGTCCAGCCCCCTGCTCAAGCAGGAGAACCTATAACATCTCAGACTGGTGATTGTCTAGTCTCTTCTTAAAAACCTCCAGCGATGGAGGGCCCATGATATCTGGTGGCAAGCTGTTCCACTGGTTGATTGTCCTCACTGTCAGGAAGTTTCTCCTTAATTCCAGGTTGCTTCTCTCTTTGATCAGTTTCCAACCATTGTTTCTGGTCCTTCCCTCTGGTGCTCTGGTGAACAACCTGGCCCCCTCTTCTTCGTGGCAGCCCCTCAGATACTGGAACACTGCTACCCTGTCTCCCCTATTTCTTCTTTTCTTTAAGACTGGCCAAACCCAAATTCCCACAGCCGTTTCTGTAACACCAAACCCAAAATCAAAGTTTCATTTCCCCCCTCCCCTCCCCCCCCACACCTCAAGCACAAAGTCCAAAAGTCATTTCCAAGTGTCCTTACCAGGGAATTTGAGAGCGTTCCAGATCACCACCGTGTTGTCCACGCTGCAGGAGGCCAGCCAAGCGTCGTGCGGGGACCACGCCACATCCATGACATCTACGTGGAAAGTTTAAAAACTCAAGTCACCTGAATTCCATGGGACAGCATCCGGCCCAGACCGGTTCCTCCTGTGACGAGGACGACCCTGGAATGGGTTGTGTAAATGCAAACCAAGGGCCTAGCGCCACAAATGATGGGTCAGGTGAGTGCAGGGGTGGTGTGGCGGTCGTTAAGCGCAAGGACAGACTGTGAGAAACTTTGAAACGTCGTTTGAACAAACGATCGTCAGCCGAGTTCTACGTCTACTTTTCTCCACAGAAACCTGGTGAGGAAAAGGTGGGCTAAGACCCTGATCCAAAAAAAGCACCAGGCAGGAGTCAGTGGCTGATGGGGGCCTATTACCTGGCCATTGCTGGCCGTCCTGGGATCTCCAACTTCGGCCACTTTAAGACTTGTGAACTTCAGCCGGCGCGGGGAATTGAAGTCCACACGCCTTCAAGTGGCCAAGCCTGGAGACCCTTACACAGCAGACCACCCGAGTAAATTTACATCGACTCTAGAGATTATTTCTCTTCTTCTTCTTCTGGACAGGGGGTGTGTGACACCACAACTGGAAGTCCACGGTGTACATTAAAAAAAACAAAAAACAGACCGAGCTTTAATCGCGCCATCGCAACGGCCATCTGTGGGGGGAATCTCATTTTTTTTTAGAAAGCAGACCACGCCACGCGACCGACCGCCTTTTGAACTTGAAGCCCTCTTACCGCCTGAGTGGCTTCTCAGAATCGAGACACACCTCCACTGTTCTATGTTAGCGAGCTTACTGCTGGAGCCGAACACGGTGCTGGGCCCGATGTACCTGTGGAAGAAAGAGTGGGGGGGGGGTATCGGTGAAAGAGGACATTGGTAAATGAGGGTTGAAGGGAAGGCTCCTTGGTGCCCTCTGAGCTTTGGTGGTTTCCTTGCAGACGTTTCATGAGCCAACTAGGGAACATCTTGAGAGCTAGAAGGGAGTGGAATTTGTGGAGAGGAGGAGGAGGAGGAGGAGGAGGAGGAAGATGGCGACTGTGGGGTCCTTGGTGCTCTGTGAGCTTGGTTGCTTTCTTGCAGACATTTCATGAGCCAACTAGGGAACATCATGAGAGCTAGAAGGGAGTGGAATTTGTGGAGAGGAGGAGGAGGAGGATTGTGGGGTCCTTGGTGCTCTCTGAGCTTGGTTGCTTTCTTGCAGACATTTCATGAGCCAACTAGGGAACATCATGAGAGCTAGAAGGGAGTGGAATTTGTGGAGAGGAGGGAGGGAGGGAGGGAGGGAGGGAGGGAGGGAGGGAGGAAGGAAGGAAGGAAGGAAGGAAGGAAGGAAGGAAGGAAGGAAGGAAGGAAGGAAGGAAGGAAGAAAGGACTCTGGGGTCCTAAAACACACTATATGCACAAACCCAAACATAAGTTTAAATAGTGCGTCAGCATATACACGTATGCAAAACGTGTGAACAAGAACACAATTAGCAACAAATCGCCGTTTGGCGCCATCAAGTCAAAATAGGATAGATGTTAAAATTACAGATATTTACCCAACCTTGAACATAAGGAATTTCCCCCCCCAAAAAAAAGAGTCCAAGGAAGATGCCAAGAATTAAAATTTAGGGGGGGGGAGAGGGAAGGAAAATACACTTACGCAGCTCTCTTCCAGACCATGACCAGCTTATCATCTCCCCCAGAGGCAAGGTATATGCCGTTGTTGGACCACCGCACACAATTCACGCATGCTAGAACAAAAATGGGAAGACAAAGATGCTTGCGGGGGGAAAAAAAAGAAGCCTCAGAACACATTCTGAGACTAATGCGGAAGCTTGTATTAGTGGAAGAGTTACCACCCGGTGATCTTTTCAAAGCACAGGTGGTGTTTTTAATCCTCCCAACATGTAAGGCTACCTTTTTGGTATTGTATATCGACGTACGACTGAGCAAATTTGTTTTTTTCTGTGGTTGAGACATCTGTTAGGGGAATTTTGCCCCATTTTACGACCTTTCTTGCCTCCGCTGTTAAGCGAATCACTGCAGTTGATATAAGTTAGTAACCCGGTTGTTAAGTGAATCTGGCGTCCTCCGTTGGTTTTGCTTGTTGGAAGGTCGCAAAAGGGGATCATGTGATCCCCAGGACAAGTGCAACCGTCGTAAGTATGAACCAGTTGCCAAGTACCGGACTTTTGATCATGTGATCATGGGGGAGGGGTTTTTTTGCTGCAAAGATTGTTAACTGTGGGAAATGGTCATAAGTCACATTTTTCAGTACAGTTGTAACTTTGAACGGTCACTAAACGAATTGTTGTAATTCAAGGATCACCTGTATTTGCATCCTGCCTTTATTATTTTTACAAGTAACTCAAGGCGGTGAACATATCCAACACACCTTCCTCCTCCTATTTTCTCCACAACAACAACCCTTTCAGGTGGGTTGGGCTGAGAGAGAGTGACTGGCCCAAAGTCACCCAGCAAGCTTGCATGCCTAAGGCAGGACTAGAACTCAGAGCCTCCTGGTGACTGGCCCAAAGTCAATCAACTAGCTGTCATGCCTAAGGCGGGACTAGAACATAACCTCTCCTGGTGATTGGCCCAAAGTCACCTAATTGGCTTTCATGCCTAAGGCGGGACTAGAACTCACAGTCTCCTGGTGATTAGCCCAAAGTCACCTAATTGCCTTTCACGCCTAAGGTGGGACTAGAACTCATGGTCTCTTGCTTTCTAGTCTGGTGACTTAACCACTAGACCAGGGATAGGCAACCTGGGCTCTTTTATGCCTCGTGGACTTGAACTCCCAGAATTCCTGAGCCAGCATGGCTAAGCATGGAAACCTCTCCCTTTCCCCTCGGCGTGGCTGGCTCAGGAATTCTGGGAGTTGAAGTCCACAAGTCATAAAAGAGCCAAGTTTGCCTACCCCTGCACTAGACCAAACTGGCTCTCAAATTATGCTGGCCCATTAGCCCACCGCAATCAATCAATAAATAAATAAATAAATAAATAAATAATCTATGCTACCATACCTAAATGATTGTCCATCTGACAAAGCATTTTGGGTACATTCTCGTTCTTCTCGTCTTCCTCCTTGAGGACAGGAGCCATATTCCATATTACCACTTTTCCGGAATCCTGTCCTGAAGATACAAAGGAAAACACACTTTTCACAGCAGTTACTGCAGAGAAGAACTGTCATGCGAAGATACAAGGCTGTGTATCTTCGCTAAGCGTCCGTAGAGATTTCTTTGAAGCAGAGAATTAACTTCCTCCTTAATTTAGCAAATAACAGAGGACTGGAAGCGTCTGCTTATAACAGCAGGGGATGCTGGGAGTTGAAGTCCACACAACTTAAAATTAGAGAACCCAATTCCACCGAGTACCGCAGCAATAGGATTTTAACAAAAAATACCCTACAAAGAAACATGGCGTTTAAAATCCAGTTTATGGCTGCCCAGTTTTTAAGTTTAGCTGAAAGATGCAAAACTACAAAACACGTAGCCACAACCTGGGCTCTACTGAAAGTCTAGCTTCTGTAATGATAGTATGGAGCCACAAATATTTTTTAATAATAACTTAAGATCTCAGGAAATACCTATGGCACTTAGTTCACACCGTTTTTTTTTAGTTTTATTTTTAAAATTCTGTAGCTAGCATTTACTTTGATTAGGGAACAATGTACCCCTGCCACTGTAAATAAAAAGAGGGGAAAGTTACTGAACGTTGAAGCCTATTAAATTGCACATTTTAAATTAATCCAACTAATGCCACATTAATTATAACCTCGGGGTTGGCAAGCATATTTGCTTCTGATGTTTTATCCCCAGAATCTCGATCCCTGCTGTTGGCCACGCTAGCAGCCTGCTGTGGGACACGCTGCAGGCGAAGTCCGCCCCTTAAATAAATCAAAACCAAATGCAGACGGATTCAGGAATAGCCCAGGGGTTATTGTAGCTAGCAAAAACAGTCAGATATAACTCTAGGGGGTGATGCCTGTACGGTTCTTTATTGCCTATCATTTTAGGTCTAAGAATATTTCACTGACGATCTTCTGTATCCCCAGCGAAAGGAGCGGAGTTCCTATTTTAAAATTATCATTAGTCAAAACGTACGTTCAGCATTACTCGATTCAAAAGAGATTTGTTAAGATAAAGGGCTGCTTATTTACGGGTTGAAAATGAAAATATTGGCTACTGTTCTTCTTCTGTGCGAGGGCTAGGCCCAGGTGAACTAAGTAGGCCTCATGGAAAAAGTATTGGACCCAGGTTTGCGCTATGCTCCGTTTTACAATCCGAAGGAAGTACTATTTGTAATCTAAAGTGCAGCTGTATTTTACTTAATATGATTTTTGCTAAGCTTGCTTGTTTTAAATATATTTAGAACATTTAAGGACTGGAACTGTAAGAAGTAGGGAACTGAAAGTAGAGGATGGATGCGGGTTGCAATGTACCCGAGAAAGTTATGTCCAGCAGAAAGTGTAAGATTGCTGACCACGTCTATGGTCCTAGGACGAGAAACGGTTTAAAAAGTTGGGACTGGACCTGATTGATTTGCCACTGGCCTACAGCTGCTATGGACCTTATTGGACCTGCTATGTCACTGGACCTCATTGCAATGGGGTTCTTAACGTTAAGTGATGTTTTATGTGTGTGTTCCAAATTACTGCTGAAATAAACCACTGAGTCTTAAAGTAAGAATGATTGTTTTGTGTTGCTGTCTCTTGTCTTTTTCACTAGGTGTTTCCACGACAGACCTTAGACAGATCAGGAAAGGCCGCTGTTAACTGAGGCAGTCCTTCAGCGAGGACCTCCGCAACAACTCGCAGCGTTTTTCGTGGTGGTCGCTGAGCAAGTCACAGGTTGTTAAGTGAGGACCGCAACGCCTTCCCCATTGGCTTTGCCTGCTGGGAGCCAGCAGGGAAAGTCGCAGAGGGAGATGACGTAACTGCGGGATGCTGCAACTATTGCAAATGCAGTTGCCCAAATCATGATCAAATGACCACGGGGATGCTGCCACAGCTACATGTTTGAGGACTAGTTTTAAGTCTTCCCTCCTGCCATTGCAAGTTTGAACAGTGGCTGAACAAGGGGTCCCTAAGCGAAGTGTACCTGTACAGGTTACCATTTAAGTTCCTTTTATGGACTGGGTGCAGGAGTTTACAAGAAACTTTTTCGGCCACCATACCTTGCCCTCCAGTTGCAAACTTGGTCCCATCTGGATGAATGTCAACGGAAAATATCGGCTTGGCTGGGGAAAAAAACCAAACAAATAAGAGAAAATTGAGCAAAGTATCCTTGGGCTTGTAATGCACCACAAGCTGCAGAGAGAGAGAGTTTATCACTACTAGCGAACTGATAGTCAGCCAGCAACGAAGCCGAGTATTCCCTTCTGGTTTTCCAAAGGGCCTCAGGGATCAGTGACCAAGGATGTTTCTCCAACTCAGCCAAGTTCTATTTCTATAACCGCTGAGCGCATAATGGAAAAAAAAATCTCTAAGCAAATCACTGCCTCAGCAGGTCGCCACTAACATATCCTACTCTCCGGGGTGACCTGTTTGATGGCAAAGTTTGCACTCTGGGGCTCTTATTGATCAACGGTATTTTAGCTGACTTTCTAAAAAGAAAGCAGAACGGCCGCTGATGAAACTTTTCTCTGCAACAAGGCTACTTTGAGCCCGTCCACCAACCCTTTGGGTGGAAGGAACATCAAACACCCCTTCCTGGGAAATCAAGGAGGACACTCTGCATATGGTATGGGTATCTGGAGCCCTTTCTTCGCCTCTGGGAGGGAAAACAACAACAGCTATGCTTCCAGATCCTTCCTGATAATAAGGATGAAAGGATCAGCGAAACACTTTGGCGTTCTTCTCAATCTATGTTCTTAAGAGGGTTAATATGTTATCTTCTGTTATCGGACCCCTTGTGGGGGTCTGCCAGCAAGAAATCACTAAGGCAAAGCTTAACTGTCTAGGAGGCTGAATAAAACTCAAGAATAGACAACGGAAGACAGTCTTTGCTAGAAACTGCAAAATGCATCCTGCTTTCCATAAAACCCATCCGGACCCATTGTAAAATGTCTCTAAGTTAAGAGGCGCTAACGTTTGTCTTCCTAATGGGAGAGCTATGATCTGTTCAGCGGTCCAAAGTATATTTTAATACTTTTTTCTCTCTCCAGGGAATGTCCCATTGAGGGTCCAAGCAGTTCTGATCTGGATGGAAAATACATTTCCTTTAGAGGTCATGAAATGGCCACTTAGGCACTAGATGACTTCCAAGGAGCTCTTTAAAGTTTTCAGGGGGGAAAAAGTCCATTTAGAAATAGTACAATGCTAAAATAGGGAACTGTCCACTTCAACGAAAGTATTGGGAAGACGCACACTGTCCCTGCAACTAATCAAGGAGAGAAGCAATCTAGAACTAAGGAGAAACTTCCTGACAGTTAGAACAATTAACCAGTGGAACCACCTGCCTCCAGAAGCGGTGAATGCTCCAACACTGGAAGTTTTTAAGGAGAGACTGGACAGCCATTTGCCTGAAATGGTATAGGGTTTCCTGCCTGAGCAGGGGGGTGGATTAGATGACCTCCAAGGTCCCTTCCAACTTTATTATTATTATTGTTGTTGTTGTTATTATTATTGGTCTGCAGTAAGCAGTACTGTCTTTGAGAAAGTGCAAAGTGCACAGTGGACGAGATCAGAGAATCAAAAACTGTCTCTTTAAACATTAAGATGCCACTAACAACTTTCCTTCTATGCTGAACACACACACACACACACACACGGTGGCTCAGTGGGTTAGGACGCTGAGTTTGTCGATCAGAAGGTCAGCAGTTTGGCGGGTCGAATCCCGAGTGCCACGTAACAGAGTGAGCGCCTGTTACTCATCCCAGCTTCTGCCAACCTAGCAGTTCGAAAGCACATAAAAAATGCAAGTAGAAAAATAGGGACCACTACGGTGGGAAGGTAGCAGCGTTCCGTGCGCCTTTGGCATCTAGTCATGCCGGCCACAGGATCACGGAGACGTCCTCGGACAAGCGCTGGCTCTTCAGCATTGAAACAGAGATGAGCACCGGCCCCTAGAGTTGGAAACGACTAGCACGCATGTGCGGGGGAACCTTTACCTTTTTATACACACACACAAAAAATTTTAAGTACTGCAAAAGCTACTGCAATCAAACATGTCAAAGAAAACAGTTTTATATGAAAAATCCTACAAGCGAGGCACTTTTTTTAAAAAAGCACCAAATTTTAAGTACGAGTTTTTGGTATCTTCCTGCATTTCAAGGTCCTGATATCAAAACCCAGGACAAAGGCCAGTCAAAACTTTAAGGAGCTACAATACTTCAATAAAAGACACTGACCTAAGCCACACATAATGGTTTTCTTTAGGAATGGAGAACTCTACACACACCTAGAGGACCTCAGGTGTCAAGGTCACAAAAGCCTGCAAGAGGCTGCCAGTCACCATAACAAAAGGGAGCAATTGTCTAAGAAAGCAGAGAGGTATTTTTCATCTTGAATCTTTTACCTAGGACTCAGGAGTAGGCTCTTTTATGACTGGTGGACTTCAACTCCCACAATCCCTGAGCCAGCATGGCTCAGCTTGGAAACCTCTCCATGTCTCCTGAGCGTGGCTGGCTCAGGAATTCTGGGAGTTGAAGTCCACGAGTCATAAAGTCCCTCAGTCCTTAGGGAGAAGGGTGGTATACAAATCAAATCAATCAATCAATCAATCAATCAATCAATCAATCAAAGAGCCCAGGTTGCCTACCCCTGCCCTAGGTCCTCAAACATCAAGATTGCAACGTTTGCAAGATTGCAACACACACTCTCTTCTCCCCCATTCCTAAATGGTTGTAAGTTGCTTGTATTTTTGCAAGAAAGAGAATGCACTGTAAACTGGGGGGTGGGGTGGGGGTTGTATTTATATTCTGTGGTAACTCAACAACGAGTGAAAAAGTGTTTCCCAAAGGAAGGGGGAGGCTGGTATTGAGTCTTCCAAGGACACAGGCAAGGAGAGGGGAAGGGAGGCTGGTAGTCTCTGAGCTTGAACAGAAGGCCCCAGTCGGCTGACTTCCTGGGAGGAGGCGGCCTGTCCAAGGATTTCTCATCTTGGGGTGCTCTGCGCTTGCTCAAGGACCCATTCGACTCCTCCTGCTCCTATTTCTGGGTGTGCTCCCGCTGCCCACTCTTTGGGGCCCTCTGCACATGCTTGTAGACCCCTTAGCATCTTCCCCTTCCTCCACCTCCTCTTCACCCCAGCCCCCCCGGCCATGGTGTTTTGGGGTGTGTATGTCTGGAGGCAACCCAAACAAGGGTCCTCCCCACTCCAGCCCTCTCCATGGGGGCCCTCTGCACGTGCTCAGCTAACCCTCTCCGAACCCCCCCCAAGTGAGTGTGGGGGCAGCAACCTTTTGCATGAGCTCAGAGGACCCTCCTTTCCCGCCCCCCAGTAGATATGGTGGGCCAAGGACACCCCCCCAAGCCCTCCCCCTTTGCTCAGAGGACCCCCCTCCTTACCCCCTCCCCACGGGGATAAACCCGAGGACACTCCATCACTCTGCACACCCTCAGAGGACCCCTCGAGAGGGGGATGAGGGGCCAAGGACACCCCCTCCCTAGCCCTCCCCCTTTGCTCAGAGGACCCCCCCTCCTTTCTCCCCAGTGGGTGAGGGGGCGCCAGCGCAGAGGATCCCCCCCACAACCCTCTGCACTAGCTCAGAGGACCCCCCTCCTTACCCCCTCCCCACGGGGATAAACCCGAGGACACTCCATCACTCTGCACACCCTCAGAGGACCCCTCGAGAGGGGGATGAGGGGCCAAGGACACCCCCTCCCTAGCCCTTCCCCCTTTGCTCAGAGGAACCCCCTCCTTTCTCCCCAGTGGGTGAGGGGGCGCCAGCGCAGAGGATTCCCCCCCCCCACAACCCTCTGCACTAGCTCAGAGGACCCACCTCCTTCCTCCCCCCCCCACCGCTTTGTGTATGCAGGGGTCTTCAAACTTGGCCCTTTGATGACTTGTGGACTTCAACTCCCAGAATTCCTCAGCCAGCATGCCTGGCTGAGGAATTCTGGGAGTTGAAGTCCACAAGTCATCAAAGGGCCAAGTTTGGAGACCCCTGGTGTATAGGGCCAACCTTTTGCATGAGCTCAGAGGACCCTCCTCCCCCCCCACACACACACGCGGGTACGGGGTCCAAGGAGACCCCCCCTCCCCTTTGCTCAGAGGACCCCTCCTCCTTCGCCCCTCCCCGTGGGGATAAACCCGAGGACACTCCCCCAACCCTCTGCACTCCCTCAGAGGAAACCCCCCCCCCTCCATTCATCCCGGCCGCCAGCGCGGGGAGGGGGGGGAGGAGAGGCGGCTGACCTCTCCCCCAGCGCTCTGCACGCGCTCAGAGGCGCCCTCCGCACGCGCTCACCGTTGTGGTTGACCCAGGTGGGCTTCAGGAGCTTCATTTTTTTCCCCCGCCGCCGCCGCCGCCGCTTCCCTCTCGCTCCGCGTCGGGCGGGCTGGACGGCCCCGGCTCAGGCTGCCCTGGACGGAGGCGGCGGCGGCGGCGGCGGCGGCTCCCCGGCCCTCGCCCCTGCCCCGCCGGCCGCCTCAGCGCCGCCTTCCTCCTCCTCCTCCTCCTCCTCCTCCTCCCTTCTCCTCCGCCTCGAGGGCCTCAGGGCCGCCGCGCCATCGCCCGCGCCCGTCCCGCCCGCAGCAGCAGCAGCAGCCGCCGCCACCCGGCCGCATCCCCCGCTCCCGGCGGCTCCCCGGCAACGCCGGAAGTCAGCGGAGGGCAACGACCCAAGCGGCCCGGCGGGAAACAAGGGACGACGCCCAGAGAGGCCGGCCGGGTGGCGCGGCGGGGGGGGCTTCTCGGGGGGGGGCGGGAGGGGAGCCGCGCGCGGGCGAGAGGCGTCACGGCCGCGGAGGGTCCCCGGCGGGGTCGTCGGCCGGGTGGCGGGGCGTCTCGGGGGCGTCTCGGAGGCCCGGGCGGTCGGCATGGCTAAGGCAGGGCTGAGCGAGGAGAGAGGGGCGGCCCTGTCAGGCGGCGGGGAACTACAGCTCCCGGCTGCCTCCGCTGTGCCGGCTGGCGCTGAGGCATGCCGGGAGGTGTAGTTCGGCGGGAGGAGACGAGCCGGGCGGCGGCGGGGTGACGTCAGGAGCGTCCCTGCAACTCCCCGGCTCTCATTGATTTTATGATAGTCCAGCTTATATTTATTTTTATTTATTTTAATCCCATTTATATCCCGCCCTTCTCCGAAGACTCACCTACGTATCTTTTTATTGTATGTTTCTAGACTGCATTAAAGTATGTTTTAAAATGCATTGAAATGTGTTTATTTTACTCCGCAGGTAGGTCCTCGGCTTACAACAGTCCGTTGAGTGACCGTTTGAAGTTACAAGGGCCATGAAAAAAGGGGCACTCAGGGCTGTTTTTCCACACTTGCGACCTTTGCAGCATCCCCCAGGGTCACGTGATCAAAATTCAGACGCTTGGCAACGGGCTCGCATTTATGATGAGATGTGCTCATAAGGACTACCTGCATTAGATAGAATAAAAATATGGTATAGGGCAGGGGTAAGGCAACCTCGGCTCTTTTATGACTCGTGGACTTCAACTCCCAGAATTCCTAAGCCAGCTTAGCTCAGGAATTCTGGGAGTTGAAGTCCACAAGTCATACTGCTAAGTTTGTAAGCCGCCCTGAGTCTTCGGAGAAGGGCGGGATATAAATGGAATTAAAATAAAATAAAATAAAAATAAAAATAAAAGAGCCGAGGTTGCCTACCCCTGGTATAGGGTTTCCTGCCTGAGCAGCGAGGGGGTTGGACTAGAAGACCTCCAAGGTCCCTTTCCAACTAATATTATTGTTGTTGTTGTTGTTATTTCTAGCAGTCAGGGCAGCCAGGCAGTGGATATGCATTTTCAATTTTGGAATATCAAAACACAGCCACAATCCTTAGCAGCAATGGATGGGATGGTACTGGGAGGATGAGACAGTCGCTGTACTTAAATTTGTGGGGTCCTTGTTGCTCTCTGAGTGGTTTTCTTGCCAACCTTTCATGACCCAACTACGTATTAACAGTGCTAGGAAACCCCACTCCCTTCTAGTACGGATGATGTTACCGAGTTGGGTCGCGAAAGGTCTGCAAGAAAACTGCCAACCTTAAAGAGGACTCACCAGTTCAACCTTTAGCTACAGAGGTAGTGCTGTTGGTGCTTAAAATTGCAATGTCTCCAAATCCTAGGTCGGAGAAAAGAAACCCATACAAAGAACCATCACCACTAGAGATGGGAAAGTCGGGCGGGGGGGGGGGTTTGGAAAAATTGGGAATAAAACCAGTTTTTTTGTGTGTTTTTTTTCTTTTCTTTTTTCCCTTTGGGGAAAAAAACAGGAAAAAACCCCTTCTTTTATTCCCAATTTTTCCAGGTTTTTTTGGGGGGGGAGGTTGGACGGTGGTGACCTTGCATGGCAGCTGGAGGACTAGAACTCGCCGCCCAGCCCCTTCCTTCGCCATTACATCAAATGGGAATAAAACCAGTTTTTTTCCTGTTTTCTTCTTTCCTTTTTTCCCTTTGGGAAAAAAAAACAGGAAAAAAACCCACTGGTTTTATTCCCAATTTTTCCAGGTTTTTTTTTTTGGTTGGTCGGACGGTGGTGACCTTCCATGGCAGCTGGAGGACTAGAACTCGCAGCTCAGCCCCTTCCTTCGCCATTACATCAACTTTCCTCCAGAAGCAAACTTCTCCAACACCCGGCATTCTAAACAAGTGGAGGGGGGGGGTCCTAACGACCCACTTCGGAGAGCGCCAGGTTGGAGAATGCAGCACGGAGGGAGGGAAGGAGGGAATATGCAAAGGCTGCGCGCGCATCTTTTCCGGAACTTCCCGACGAGCCTTCGGAAGCGGGAGAGCAGCATTCGCCGTCGGACTGCGGTGCGTCGCTGGGAGCGGTCCTCCGTCGGGAAGGGAGCCATGTGGGCCCGGGCTACGTTGAACCTCCTCGGGAGCGGGACGGGAGGCGTTTTGTTTCGGTAAGCGGCCAGAAGGGAGTCCTGGGTGGGTGGGCGGGGGTCTTTTTCTCCCCCCACCCCCATCGGCTGCTTAGGGGGAGCCCTTGGGGGCGCCCCGCCCCAACCTCGCCATGAAAAGCTATCATATATAACAGAATTGGAAGGAACCTTGGAGGTCATCTAGTCCACCCCCCTGCTCAAAGCAGGAGACCCTATGCCATCCCGGGTAAAATGGCTGTGCAGTCTCTTTTTAAAAGCCTCCAGTGATGGAGCATCCACGGTTTTATCATAATTTATAGAACATAGAATAAGGTTGGAAGGGACCCTGGAGGTCATCTAGTCCACCCTCCTGCTCAAAGCAGGAGACCCTATGCCATCCCGGGTAAAATGGCTGTGCAGTCTCTTTTTAAAAGCCTCCAGTGATGGAGCATCCACGGTTTTATCATAATTTATAGACCATAGAATAAGGTTGGAAGGGACCCTGGAGGTCATCTAGTCCAACCCCCTGCTCAAAGCAGGAGACCCTATGCCATCCCGGATAAAATGGCTGTGCAGTCTCTTTTTAAAAGCCTCCAGTGATGGAGCATCCACAGTTTTATCATTATTTATAGAAGATAGAGTAAGGTTGGAAGGGACCCTGGAGGTCATTTAGTCCAACCCCCTGCTCAAGCAGGAGACCCTATGCCATTCCCGATGAAATGATTCTCCAGTCTCTTCTTAAAAACCTCCAGTGATGGAGCACCCACAATGCCTGGAGGCGACTCATTCTATTGATTAATTGTTCTCACTGTTAGGAAATTCCTCCTTAGTGTCTAGGTTGGATGTCTCCTTGATAAGTGCCCGTCCATTATTTTTATTCATTCGTATCCCGCTTTTATTAATATTGATAAATAATTAATGGTGGCAGACAGACCCAACACACCTTCCTCCTATTTTCCCCCACAACAACCCTGGATTGACGTTATATGTATTTTTTAGTTCCCAGTTAATCTGGAATGGACAACTCCGAGCCAACCACTGGCAGTCTTCCCTCCTGGAACTGAGAACCGCTCTGCCCATGAGGTAAAGTAAAGGCCAAATTGGTATTTGATCCTTTCCACCTGATAATATAGGAAGAAGTATTAAAATGCTTGTCCAGGTTCACACTTCAAATTTATCCAATGCACTCAAGTAACCAAGCAGTATGGCTGCAATTTGATTCTTGCTTATGTAGGAAAAAGTGTTGCTGACTTCAACAGGATTTATATTTGAGTAAGCACACATACACCCCGACATCTACACATAAATGACCATAATGGAGTCTGGAAATCTGTCTTAAGTGACCGACCCAATTTTACAATTATTTTGTAGTGGTTGTTAAGCAAACACTGTGATTGTAATGCAGATGTGGTGATTGTTAAATCAATCCATTCCTATGGTTACTTTTGTTTTTTTGCTATAAACTGGCCCCAAAGGCTAGAAACTAGCAAAAAATGTCATTATTCACAGGACTGCACAACACTATAACTGGTTGTTACTTTTTGAGATTGAAGTGAAATAGCATTCTGTAAAATTCGTATTTTACTTTTGTATTTTATTTATTCCCCCTCCATTAGAGCAGAGCCCCCAAGAAAGAAGAAAAAAACAGATCCGAAGAGGGACCAGGCTCTAAGAGAACGGCTGAAAAAGAAAATCAAAAAATTGGAAAGAGCAGCTCAAGAGTTGGTTCCTATTGAAGACTTCATAATCCCCTTCAGATTCATGGATGAAAAAAGGTAATGGGCTACTGGGGCAGGCGGGATCCCTGCAGATTGTTCCTGCAATTTTTTAAAAAAATGTAGTTAGCGTGTTCGTTCATGCCGGCTGGGGAATTTGGAGAGTTGATGTCCACGCGTCTCAAAGTGGCTGAAGCTGAGAAACCCTCTTCTAAAGAAAAACGGTGTACCGTCATAAATACGAGTCTGTTGCCAAGCATCTGAATTTTGATCATGTGACCAGGGGGATGCTGCAAAGGTCATTAAGCGTGAAACCTGCTCGCAAGTCACTTTTTCCGGTGCCGTCGTGAAATGAATTGTTAAGGACAACGCGCATGAAACGAAAAGAACTCAGTGCAGGAGAATCTCCGCGTGGTCGTTTTGTTATTTTGTGGCCTGACCGTGTTTTTCCTTACAGGGTCCGAGAGCTTACACCGCTGCCCCTTGAAGAAAGCGAAAGACGAGCTAAACTTTGGAAACGGTGGGCTGCCTATAAGCATCGCGAGGACAAGGCCGAGACGGAGACCATAAAAACTCTTGTCGCTGCCCAGGAACAAGCTTTAAGGGAATTACGGCTGGAGTCGGAAGACCTGTATCAAGCCGCCATTCTACGGGATGACCTGTTGTTCCCTTTCGACAGGCAAGAACCCCTGCACACACCCCCTCAGGCTAAGTACGAAGCTCCCGAAGGAAAATGTAACGATCTCACAAGAATATATACATACTGATTTGGGTTGGGGGGAACGATCCTCGGCAAGCGTAAAGCTGCTAAATTACCTTCTACCGGACCATTTGTTAGATCGCAAGCACCAGCCCAATCGCAAGCTCCTTTGATCAACCCACCATCGAGACCCATAGATCATGCAAGAGTCAGTGAAAAAAGCTTTGAATGTTGACTCTTTTAAAAACAAAGAGTTCAATCTTCTACATGCTCCCATGTTGGGGTGGCCATACGCATTTATTCAAGAAATAAAATCTTGTTGGGAGATAATAAGCCAATCGGAAAGGATTAATTTTCTTGCAGATTGAAAACGCAAAGCCTCTGAGACCCCCTTCCCGCCTAACTATTCTTAGCTGATTCTTACGATACTAATAGTAGGTGGCATTAATGTATTGATCAGCGCTTCGTGGAAATTCCATATTTGGCTACTCTTCCAGCTACTGCTAAGCTTGTAAGCCGCCCTGAGTCTTCGGAGAAGGGCGGGATATAAATGGGATTAAAATAAAATAATAAATAAATATACTTGCCAAAGTTTTAAAGTAGTTTTGCCTAACACAAAGTGCTGATGAAAAGCTATTTTATACAGGTAGTCCTCGATCACCGTTGACGCCAAAATTTCCATTCCTAAGACAGTTTTTAAGTCGGTTTTGCCCCATTTTACAACCTTTCTTGCCACTGTTAAGTAATCACTGTGGTCGTTAAGCTAGTAACATTGTTGTTAAGGGAATCTGGCTTCCCTATTGACTTCGCTTGTCGGAAGGTTGCAAAAAGGGATCACGCAACGTCATAAATACGAGTCAGTTGCCTTGATCATGTGACCACGGGGATGCTGCAACCATTGTGTCATTTAGTCATCTAGTGACTGTTCAGTTACAACAGCTCTGAAAAAAAGTGCCTTAGGACTGTTTTAGTCCTAAGGCACTTTTTTCAGAGCTGTTGTAACTGAATAGTCACTAAATGAACTCAAGTCGAGGACTACCTGTATAACTCTTCTGTGGAGTTGAACATGATAGAATTGCCAGCTGTCTAAACATCCAACTTCTTACTGAGTTCACACATTTCTGTTAAGCCATAGTGTATTGGTTTTGGGGTGGTGGTGGTGGTGTTATTAAGCTTACAGGAACACAATCCCTGTGGTTTGTAAAGGATGTTTTAAGCCAGATCTGAATGTTGCACACAAATAAAGAATTCCTGGGTTTTTCCCTTATCACCCAGTATCGCTATTTTTGTACCCCATTTCCAACAAAGGCAAGAGCTTGTGAACAGCAAAATATATCCTTTGCAATGACACTTTTGTGAATGTCCTTTAAAACTTTGCACTGATGTAGGAGAAGAATTCAGAGCAGCTGTTTACAGAAAAATAAGTCTGATACACTTAAACCCAGGTATGGCCAGGTGAGAGCACAGATTTATGGTGGGAAAAAAACCCCTCTATTCAGGATTAAGTGTCTCTTAAGTGGCGTCAGACAGAGGTCCCGCTAGAATGTTGGAAGGCCTCATCATTCTTCCCCAATGGGTGAATTCCAATCAGGTGGAGGACTTTTTCTCATTTTCCATACTGGCGCATACTTCTGCTTCTTGGCCATCCGTTCCCGCTCGCTGCCACACAACTGTTCCTGCAACAGATCAAAGCTATTATTAATAATAGCCCAACATTCGGAACACACCGTGCTTTTTCAGACTGAAATAGATCTGTAGGGTCCTTGGTGCTCTCTCAGCTTGGTGGTTTTCTTGCAGACGCTTCATTACCCAAACTAGGTAACATCATCAGTAGCAAACCCCACTCCCTTCTAGCACTGATGACGTTACCTAGTTTGGTAACGAAATGTCTGCAAGAAAACCACCAAACTCAGACTCGGTGCAAAAGACTCCTCATTTCATCCTTGAGCTACAAACATTCTCCTTTATCAGAAGAGATCTGTGTCCAGAATGGCTTTTGTTCTGTAACTTGACACTCTTTTTAACCTGTGTTGCTGTCAGAATTTGTCAGAGTGTAAAGGCAGTGCCAAAACAATCACAGAAAGTTGAACAATTGGCCAACTCCGCCGTGGCAGTGCAGTGCTTAGAATGCAGTATTGCAGGCTGACTCTGCTCACTGCTAGCAGTTCAATCCTCACTGGCTCAAGGTTGACTCAGCCTTCCATCTTTCCAAGGTCAGTAAAATGAGAACCCAGATTTTGGGGTGGGGCAAGAGGCTGACTCTGTAAACCCCTTAGAGAGGACTGTAAAGTTTATTTTATTTATTTTATTAGACTTATATATAAGTGATATATAAGTCTTAAGTGCTGTTGCTATTTGAACGATAAAGTCAACTTTTGATCACACCTATCTCTTTATAGGAAGCAACCCATCCTGTTTTTGGCAAAGGTACAATAACTACATAGAATAAATTAGAGGTTAGGTCACCGGGCTGGAAAGCAGGAGACCCTGGGTTCTAGTCCGGCTTTGGGCCAGTCCCTCTTTGTGAACCCTGGAAAGGAGGCAATGGAAACCATTTCTGAAAAACATCGCCGAGAAAACTGCAGGGATTTTATCAGGGCAATCTCCAACGATTAGAAAAGGGGGAGAAAATGTAGGGTGTCCCTGCTACTGACCAACCAATTCAAGGAGCAGGAAAGAAATGTCTTTTTTTGCTTTTTTTTAAAAAAATCATAAGGTTCCCCCGCAGATGCGTGGTAGTCATTTCGGACTCTAGGGGCCGGTGCTCATCTCCGTTTCAAAGCCGAAGAGCCAGCGCTTGTCCGAGGACGTCTCCGTGGTCATGTGGCCGGCATGACTAGACGCCAAAGGCGCACGGAACGCTGTTACCTTCCCACCGTAGTGGTCCCTATTTTTCTACTTGCATTTTTTTTTATGTGCTTTCGAACTGCTAGGTTGGCAGAAGCTGGGACGAGTAACAGGCGCTCACTCTGTTACGCAGCACTCGGGATTCGACCCGCCAAACTGCCGACCTTCTGATCGACAC
>NC_139527.1:5718987-5801487 GCF_947247035.1 Vipera ursinii
AAGAAAGAAAGAAAGAAAGAAAGAAAGAAAGAAAGAAAGAAAAAGAAGAAAGAAAGAAAAAGAAAGAAGAAAGAAGAAAGAAAGAAAGAAAGAAAGAAAGAAAGAAAGAAAGAGAAAGAAGAAAGAAAGAAAAAGAAAGAAGAAAGAAAGAAAGAAAGAAAGAAAGAAAGAAAGAAAGAAAGAAAGAAAGAAAAGAAAGAAAAAGAAAGAAGAAAGAAAGAAGAAAGAAAGAAAGAAAGAAAGAAAAAGAAAGAAGAAAGAAAGAAGCAAGAAAGAAAGAAAGAAAGAAAGAAAGAAAGAAAGAAAGAAAGAAAGAAAGAAAGAAAGAAAGAAAGATAATTACTCCATTTTGTATCTGGCACGGGTGCCGTCAAAACTCAACTGAATATAATTTATATTTGTATCAAAGAAAATTAGAAGTCATTCTTTTTTTTTTTCTTTTTTGCCTTTACAGGTAGTCCTTGACTTACGGGCCACAATGGAGTCCAAAATGGCCGTTAAGTCAGACATTTGTTCAGTGAGGTTTTGCCCCATTTTTACGGCCTTCCTTGCCACGGTTGTTAAATGAATCACTGCAGGGGTCAAGTTAGCAACACGGTCACTAAGCGAATCCGGCTTCCCCCTTGACTTTGCTTGTCAGAAGGTCGCAAAAGGGGGATCACGTGACCCCGGGACACTGCAACTGTCATAAACACGAGTCAGTTGCCAACTGTTTGCAATTTGATCATGTGACCATGGGGAATGCTACAGTGGTCGTGTGAAAAATGATCATGTCACTTTTTACGGTGCCGTTGTAACTTTGACCGGTCCTTAAATGAACCATTGTTGAGGACTATCTGTAATTTTTTCCCCTCTTTTTCCCCACTTATCTTGCTTTTTGTTGGATACTTTCTCGTTTCTCTGTTTTCTTGCTTCCCTACTTTTTCTTCACGTTTTCAAAATCTATTCAAATCGTATCTTTAAAAAAACCCAAACCCTTAATGGAATAAGGGTTAAATCTGATTTTATCCCAAAGTTCTCCGAAGCCAACCTCCAAAGGAACAAAAATCCGGAGCATCGAAGATCATCTTTCTGCTGTTCCTCAGAAATTTGCAATTTGACCGAGGTCAGCTTTAAACTCTAATGATCAACCTAAGTAAGTCTTATCTCAATAAAGAGACTTACACGGAATCCTAGATCGCTCACGTAACCGCTGTGGTCTGCTTCAACATCCTAAGAAGCAAGAGGAGAAATAAACATGGGTATTTCATCATGGCTTCAGAAGGCAGCATGGGTGAAATATTCCTCAAGAAGAATTAGCTCTGGTAGGCTTGTCACAGGCTACGATTCTAGAGTTCTGCTGGAGCTCTACCAAAGGAACAAAACAAACCTCTATTAAACCAGAGGTTTACGCTTGGAACAACCCTGAGATTCCCAGTGGCACAGATCAGATTCAATCACACCCACATTCCTTGCGTGCCCAAGCACACTTGGCCAATAAAGAATTCTATTCTATCTTTATTATGCTCCTTGAGCAGCCTTTATAGTAAAAGAGAGATCGTTTGACACCGCAATTCATTACTGGGAAAGGGGAAAAAAAAAACAAGACAACAAAACGACCTCATTAAAACTTTCGCTCATTTGCCTAACGTTGCGAAAGTATTTGAGCCCTGCTATGTTAGTGCAGAAGGGACACGGTGGCTCAGTGGGTTAGGACGCTGAGCTTGTTGATCAGAAGGTCGGCAGTTTGGCGGGTCAAATCCCGAGTGCCGCGTAACAGAGTGAGCGCCTGTTACTCATCCCAGCTTCTGCCAACCTAGCAGTTCGAAAGCACGTAAAAAATGCAAGTAGAAAAATATGGACCACTACGGTGGGAAGGTAACAGCGTTCCGTGCGCCTCTGGCGTCTAGTCATGCCGGCCACATGACCACGGAGACGTCCTCGGACAAGCGCTGGCTCTTCGGCTTTGAAACGGGGATGAGCACCGGCCCCTAGAGTCGGAAACGACTAGCATGCATGTGCGGGGGAACCTTTACCTTTACCTATGTTAGTGCAGAGTTAAGAAATAACAGACATAAAATTTATCAAGTGGGATCTCGTATATGGAAATGATTTGGGAGATCGGAGCAGTGGCACCAATGAAACAGACAATAATAGAGCCAAGAATAACAGACATAAAATTTATCAGGGTGGCCCTTGTATTTGGAAATGATTGGGGGGGGGGATTGGAGCAGTGGCACCAATGGATCTAAAAAAAAATCCAGCATCCCATAAACGTCTCAGGCTGTGATGTGAAGAGAGAAAGGAATTGGATCAGCTGATCCAATGGAGAGAGAAGCATTCTGTCCCGGTCCCATATTTCATACAGCTTTAAATTCTCCAAACATTTGAAGATGAAATGGATCGCTACATCTCTCAAGTGAAAGGGAGAGAGGGTGTGTGTGTGTGTGTGCCAACAACACAACAAGAAGGAACTTACCGCAGACTCCTCGTGAGGCGCCTGTCTCTCGGGCTCTTTGTAACCCAACGGTGCATCGAAGTCTACCTGAGTGGAAGTCAACGCAACACAGAAAGTTACACCCAGCTCACAAATTAAGTCAATGCAACACGAACGTTACAGATCACCATCATCAAGGTACTTATAAAACCATCATCCTATGTCAGGCACGAACAACCAGACACACCCCTGTAGAGTTTAAACCAGCTACTTTATTGCTCTATGCCTATAATACAGGAATCTTTCTAGACAGATGGATTTTGCCTGGGAAAAACCATAAAGGCAGGCTAATTTCCTATTTGATCCCTCCTTCCAGCTCGGTCAGTTGCTCTCCAACATCTTTACATCCCTACTTTTAAGATGAGTGGACTTCAACTCCCAGAATTCCCCAGCCAACAACGCTGGCTGGGGAATTCAGGAAGTTGAAGTCCACGCATCTTAAAGGAGATGACAGCGAGAAACACCGATTTAGAGTCTGCTTCTTGGAAGACTTTGCAAGACAGTTTTGTTGTGTTAAGAGCGGGGGGGGGTGTCTTCAAACGTGGCCCTTTTTATGACTTATGGACTTCAACTCCCAGGATTCCTCAGCCAGGCACGCTGGCTGAGGGATTCTGGGAGTTGAAGTCCACAAGTCATAAAAAGGGCCACGTTTGAAGACCCCTGTGTTAAGAGTGTTCTGAGCAGACACGGCAACTCTACCAGGCCAAAGTCTGCTGGGTTCCATTTTGTTATTGCATGGTTCATCGGCTCTACCAGCGACTTAGCCAAGATGGAGACTCTGTCCATCTCTGACTTACATTCATGTCACATTCAATGATGGACACTGCTTTGTCTGGCTTGGTCTCCATGACTCGAAGCTCATAGATCTAAAAGAAAGAAAGGGGGAAAAAAAGAAAGGATGAAGAACAGGGTGGGTGCAAGTCTTTCCCATCCTTTAAAACTAGCCAGCTGGGGAATTCTGGGAAGTGAAGTCCACAAAGTTTAAAGTTGCACAAGTGGAGCGATGCTGGTCTAGCCCCTCTGCAAATGGTTGACGTTACCTTCTCATTGTAATTGATGGCGATGACATCTCCAGTGGTGAGGCACGCAAAATTTCGGAGCGCGTTTTCCAATCTTCAGAGAGCGTTAAGTGGAAATACACAGTTCTCCCGATTGCAATGAGGCAACCGCTTGAGGTTCTGACGGGCCGTTGGTTTCTATCTGATCTCACTCTTTTGCTCTTCATGAAGACGTAGACAATCAGCACATCTGTCGAGCACCACCCTCAGCAGCAAATATCCCTAATATCCCTATTTCCCTCACAACAACCCTGTGAGGTGGGTTGGGCTGAGAGAGAGGAAAGGGTCCAAAGCCACCCAACCAGCTTTCGTACCTAAGGTGGGACTAGTATTCAAGTCTCGCGGTGATTGGCCCAAAGTCACCCAGCTCACTTTCTTGCCTCAGGAGCGACTAGCGTCTGCATTGTGATCACGTGACCAGGGTGAAGTGTGAAAATCGGTCTTAAGTCACTTTTTTTCCCCAGTGCCGTGCTAATTTTTAAAGGCTGTAAATCAAGGACTACCTGCATACATTTAGAAGCAAAGAATTCCGTCTCTAATTAATTGTTCCCTCTTGAAGGACCATTCAAAAAAGGATACACGGCTTTGGGGTTGGTGATGTCGAGAAAATCAGGACTTTGTGGCTGAAATTTGGAGTAAGTGGCTACTTGGAGGTTGACACTTTCCACTTGCACCAGGCCCCCTTCCTCCAGGAGAAGATTCTGCATCATCTTAGGGGGAAAAACACACACAGAAAAAACTGATTTCAAGCAAGGCCCAAAGCTCAATGCGTTTCTCTATATGGTTTCCAAACAGTCACAATAGAAGTAGGAGGAAGCGAATAATGAACAGAATCGCCACAGCCAGAGAGGAGAAATTAATCTTTAATTTTTTCCAGCTAGGAAGGATAACGTCTCCGCATGGATGTCCACCCTTAAACAGTCTGTCTGCAACTCCAGATCAAATCTTTTTAGCAAAAAAAAAAGAGGTCTCAAAATTGAGATGTGGAAAAAGAAAATGGGTGAAATAGAACAGAACAGAAATAGAAAATAGAACAGAACAGAATGATTGTAGAATAGAAGAGTAGAATAGAAGACTGTAGAATAGAATAGAATAGAATAGAATAGAATAGAATAGAATAGAATAGAATAGAATAGAATAGAATAGAATAGAATAGAATAGAATAGAATAGAATAGAATAGTAGAGTAGTATAGAATGACAATAGAATGACAATAGAGTAGAGTAGAGTAGAGTAGAGTAGAATAGAATAGAATAGAATAGAATAGAATAGAATAGAATAGAATAGAATAGAATAGTAGAGTAGTATAGAATGACAATAGAATAGAGTAGAGTAGAGTAGAGTAGAGTAGAGTAGAGTAGAGTAGAGTAGAATAGAATAGAATAGAATAGAATAGAATAGAATAGAATAGAATAGAATAGAATAGAATAGAATAGGAATAAGAATAGCTTTATTTGGAGAAGTGTGATTAGACACACAAGGAATTTGTCTCTGATGCAGAAATCCTCAGTGTACATGCAAAGATGAGAAAGAAAATAATACAGCCATACAACATGGGGTAAATATACATAGACATCAGACTGTACTCTGTTCAGCAGAGTGAAGGCAAACTTTATTTGCTTGTTTGCATGCAGCCTTTATTATTTTTACAAATAACTCAAGGCGGTTGAGCACATCCAACACATTCCTCATGAAATCTGTCCTATTGTCGTGTAAGGTTAAAGAGTCAAAAAAGTAGCTTCAGAAAATAAATATTGGATTGTAAACCGTTTGGGGATTGATTGGTATACCTCTACAAATCAACAAAAAGGATCCACTTTAAGTCATCCGCTTTATTATATGCGACCAATAGTTTAGGAACAAGAAATTGGTTGAATGTTAGATGCTCTCATTGCTATGGTAAATAGGCAAAGATTTGGGACGTGCCATGAAAACAGCATGTGAAAAAATTCACGTTGCCAAAGAGACTCGGAGCTCACTTCACTGAGGAACGCTAAATTAGATGCACAGTAGGTTAGTTTAAAATGGGTTGTATTTGTACAAAATGAATCTTGCCCCGTATTTGAGCACCTTATCTCTAATCTAATGGAACAAAACTTGTCAACTTACCCAATGTGGGAGGTAACAGATGCCTTCATCAGCCACAAATTCCAGCACACCACAATGAGTCATCCGGTCTGAATTTTTATTCGTCAGTTTAAACAACATCGGGTAGGTGATATTAAGCCGACCTAGAGGAAACAAGTACACAGTCCTGCATGGGTTTTGTAAGCGCTCTGGTGGCGCAGTGGTTAGAATGCAGTATTGCAGGCTAATTTCTGCTGACTGCCAAGTGCCGGCAGTTCAATCCTGACCGGCTCATGGTTGACTCAGCCTTCTATCCTTCAGAGGCCAGTAAAATAAGGAGCCAGATTGTTAGGGGCTGTAGAGAGCCGTGTAAAGCACTTAGGAGAGGGCTGTAAAGCACTGTGAAGTAATATGTAAGTGCTGTTGCTATTGTTATATCCAAGAATAAGAACAAGAATAATGTCTTATTCTTGAAGTTTGCAGAAAATCCCTAGGACAGCTAATACCATCAGTTTTTCCTTTCATGTTTTTTAGACAGTGGTTTTTAATTTCCTCAAACCTAATTGCTTTCCTTCTTATCCCGCGTTTCCCCCCCTAAAAATGTCTTTGAGACTGTACGTTGGCGGAGGGAACCTATCTTTGTGTAAAAATTGAAATTAATTTTTAATTGAAATTTTATTGGATATATTACAGCATACACTTCCCAGGACACCTCTTTGAGGAAGATAGGCAGTTTAGAAATATGATAGATAGATAGATAGATAGATAGATAGATAGATAGATAGATAGATAGATAGATAGATAGATAGATAGATAGATAGATAGATGGATAGACGGATAGATGGATGGACGGATAGACAGACAGATAGACGGATAGACGGATAGACAGATAGACAGATAGACAGATAGACAGATAGACAGATAGACAGATAGACAGATAGATAGATAGATAGATAGATAGATAGATAGATAGATAGATAGATAGATAGGCAGGCAGGCAGGCAGGCAGGCAGGCAGGCAGGCAGGCAGGCAGACAATGATATAGACAGACAGACAGACAGATAATGAGATAGACAGGCAGATAGACAATGATATAGATAGATAGATAGATAGATAGATAGATAGATAGATAGATAGATAGATAGATAGGCAGGCAGGCAGGCAGGCAGGCAGGCAGGCAGGCAGGCAGGCAGGCAGGCAGACAGACAGACAGACAGACAGACAGACAGACAGACAAATAAATACTGCCAAATAAATAATTTTGGCCAAAGAGTGGGACAACAGTCCTTTAAAGAAATGATGGGCCATAAGAGAATATCAAGCATGAAAACACATTAAATGTACACAACTTACTGAGTTGATCCAAAGCTGAAGGTGGCATAATTACTGCAGGAAAAGACAAAACAATTTGTTAAAAATGCCGGGGGGAAATGGACAGCAACTAGCAAAAGAAAGCAACTCAAGGACATTTGAACCACAGACTTCAGCCATCCCCCCCCCCAATATTGAAGATACCAGGGGTTGTGTTTTTCAACATAGTCTTTTCCAGGATTGTCAGGAATGGATCGAGAGCCTCTACGTACAAGAGTTCGTTTAGTGACCGTTCAAAGTTACAACGGGACTGGGGAAAAAGGGTGACCGTTTTTTCACGTGACCACTGCGGCATCCCCGCGGTCACATGATCAAAATTCAAATGCTTGGCAACTGACTCGTACTTACGACGGTGGCAGTGTCCCTGGGGGAGGTCATGTGATCCCCTTTTACAACCTGACCAGCAGAGTCAATGGGGAAGACCGATCCACTTAACAACTGCGTTACTAACTTCACAACCGCAGCAATTCATTTAACAACCATGGCCAGCAAGGTCGTCAAAAAGGCGGCAAAATGCACTTAACCAATGTTTTGCTTAGCAACGTAAGTCCGGGGCTCAATTGCAGTCGTAGGTCGAGGACTACCTGCACAAGCTCACCGGATGCTAAAAATAAAAACAAAGTAAAAGGAGAAACAAAATGGCTAATCGATTAATCAAAACTGACTTTGTAATAATGTAATAATGCCGCTTGGGGTGTGTGTGAAAGCCCTAATAAGCAGGCAGATACATAGAATGAAGGCTACTGCTAAGCTTGTAAGCCGCCCTGAGTCTTTGGAGAAGGGCTGGATATAAATGGAATTAAAATTAAAATTAAATTAAAATTAAATTAAAATTAAATTAAAACAACAGGGGTGTTAACCATCACTATTCAGGTAATCCTTGATTTACAACTATCTGTTTAGCGGCTGGTCAAAGTTAAAAAGGCACTGAAAAACGTGACTTGTAGCTGGTTTTCATACTGACGACCGTCATAGCATCCCAATGGCCCCCTGATCAAAATCCAGGCAACTGACATGAGGGTTGCAGCATCCTGGGATCACATAACCATAGTTTGCAACCTTTCCAGTCAGCTTCTGCACTGATTTGCTTAACAACCTGGGCAAAAAAAAAAAAAAAGGTCGTAAAATCAGCCCAACTGCTTAGAAATCCCGATCCCGCTTGTGGTTGTAATGTCAGTTTATTATGTGGAACGTCAGCTGCTGCGAACTGTTTACATCAAGATGTAAAAACGAGGCTCTCTAATGAGGTAACCAGGTTAAAACAGGATGTTCCCGCAGGACAACAGCGAAGGGACCCGCCCAGTCAGTTGGCAAACAGATATATAGGACAGGAAGCACAACCCTCGTGAAACAACGATGACTCCCTTCACCAGAGCACGAGACCAGGTTATCCAAACAGGTTGAAAGAGAGTAAATCACGTTTCCAGCAAACACTGGACCGTAAACAGATTTACAAGCTTTGGCAGCTCTATTGAGTACAAGCTGATCCGGTCCATTTTTTTTAAAAAAAAGCGAATTAAGGAAAGGGAGGATACAGTTATTAAGGATTAATAATAGCCTTGTTGTCTCCAGGTTATTTTTGTCAGATCGGAGGTGCCAAGTCTCTCCATAGCCACCGCGTATAAAAATCATTAGAAATCACTTCGAAAAGCAGACTGCTTTTAAGCAAAGCCGAAGGGGAGCTTTATAAATCATGCACGGCTATATTTATTCTCGTCTCTTGTGAAAGCAGCTTCCGGAATAAAAGTGGGGTTTATCCTCTTCTTCCTCCTCCTCTCCCCCTACCTATAGGACAAATAATTGCCATTGCAGAGGCTAACTCTTCAGCCTTCCAGAGTGTTGTGATTCAGGGTCAGCCTGTGGGTTCGGCAGTTGGGTCGGACGATTCAGAGGAGGAGGAGGAGGGGGGTGTTGAAGAGCTTGCTGAGAATAATATTGAGGCTCCACAGAGCCCTCAGCCAGGCCCCTCCCACCTGGTCACGACGCAGACCCAGCTGTGTGAGCCTGACAGCGTGGATGAAGATGACCCACAGCTGGCCCTGTTCAAGGACGCCCGACGCAGGAGGCAGTCAATCAGGAGTAAACAGAGGAAGGCAATGGGGCACCTCGGAAGGAGGCAGAGAGAAGCCACGCCCTGAACTGTATAAAAGGGGAATGCGTGGGAGGGCTGGTTTGCTGAAGGCAACCGCTTGAATAGTTCCTGTTTCATAGCTCCTGTTTCATGGTTGGTGTCTTGTTTTGCTCTGTTTTATGTTAATAAATTTGGCAGGCTTAGTTCCAGCCTCTTGCCTCCTTGCAAAAGGGGTTGTCCCTGCCTTTTCTGCAGGGCCGGTAGCAGGCTGGTACAGAACACAGAGAGGGAAGTGAAAAGCAATTGAAAAGAAAGCCAAAGAGCACCTACTTTTTCCGCCCTTCTCCACATCCGATCGGTCATTAGGGCCAGCGAGCATGGAGACGGAGAAACAACGGTATTGGGTGGAGAATCGGTTCTGGAAGACGCGGGGAATCGGATGGTCAAACATGTTGAAAGAAAACTGGCGGGAGGGAGAAGAGAAAGACAGGAGGCGTTAAGACCACCGCGACCTAATGGCCACAATAACTTATGTTTTTAATTCCTACGTTTATCTTTTACAAATTGTAAGTCACCCTCGAGGCAAGATGGGGCAGCCAATGAATTTTACAAACAAGCAAACAAATACAAGGTAGTCCTCGAACCCAACCAGTCTGTTGTTAAGTGAGACATTTGTTAGGTGAGTTTTGCCCCATTTTACGACCTTACTTGCCACAGTTGTTAAGTGGAACACTGCGGTAGTTCAATTTGTAGCCCGGTTGTTATGTGAATCCGCTTCTCCATCGATTTCCTTGTCAGATGGTCACAAAACGGGATCACATGACCCCTGGACACGGCAACCGTCATAAATCTGAGGACCCAGATTGTTGGGGGCAATTAAGCTGACTTTGTAATAATGCCGCTTGGGGTGTGTGTGAAAGCCCTAACAAGCAGGCATATACATAGAATGAAGGCTACTGCTAAGCTTGTAAGCAGCCCTGAGTCTTCGGAGAAGGGCGGGATATAAATGGAATTAAAATAAAAATAAAAATAAAATCTATCTATCTATCTATCTATCTATCTATCTATCTATCTATCTATCTTTCTATCTATCTATCTATCTATCTATCTATCTATCTATCTATCTATCTATCTATCTATCTATCTATCTATCTATCTATCTATCTCTGCCTATCTCAGTGCTATCTGCCTGCCTGCCTGCCTGTTCTAATTTTGAACAGTCACTAAACGAATTCTTGTAAACTGAGGACTACCTGTATCAGAATAAATTGGAGAGAATTGGGATCCACACCCATTTTATTTCTCCCTTTGAAACCTTAGTAGAAATCCCATCCTGTGTTTGCCCCACCTGCGGGGGGTCTGTAGCCCACCCCCCCAGGATGGGGTTTGTAGTTCAAACCGCCTGCATGGATTTTGTAGTCCACCATGCCCAAGGGAGTTTGCAATCCATTCTGCCTGTATGGGGATTTGTAGTCCACATTGCCTGCATAGGTTTTGTTGTTTCATCGCCCTCCCCACCCCCCAAAAAAAGTGGTTTGTAACCCAATCTACCTGCATGGGGTTTTGTAGTCCACCCCACCTGGATGGGATCTGTAACCCACCTTGCCTGGATGGAGTTCCATAGCCCACAACCTCTGGGTCAGGTTTACAGTCCATCCCGTTTCCACCCCTCCCGGAAGGGCTTCGGATCCCAATCCTGACAGGATGGGGTTTTGTAGTCCACCCCTCCTGGATGGGATGTATAGCCCAACCCGCCTGCATGGGTTTTGTAACCCACCCTGCCAGGAATGCACTTTTATACTCGCAACCCCCCCCTCCCTCGAGTGGGGTTTGTAGTCCATCCCGCCCGAATGGGGCTTTGTAAACCCACCCTAGCAGGGAGGCGTTTGTACCCCACAAGCCCTGGCTGGTCTTTGTAGTCCATTCTCGCTGCCTGGGCTTTCCCACTTGGATGGGCTTTGTAGTCCACCCCACCCAGGGGCGGTTTGAAACCCACCCTGCCAGGATGGGACGCCTTACCCCACAGCCCCTGGGTGGGATTTGTAGCCCATTCTGCCTGCCTGCCTGCATGCATGCCTGGGGGGGGGGGTTGCACCCCACCCCGCCTGCATGGGCTTTGTAGTCCACCCTCTTCAGCCTTCCAAGCTCCTTCCCGGCCAGATGAGTCTGCATTTCCCCTCCCTGCCTGCCAACCTCTCCCCCTCCCTCGACCCCCCCTCCTCTGGATGGGGGGGTATCCCGAGGCCTGTACCATGATGGCGACGCCTCCTGCGGCCTCCCTTCCCAGCCGGCCGAGGGTCCCCCCCCAAAACCCGGCAGCCGCCGAGCCGCTTCTCCGCTCTTCGCCCGGTCAGGAGCCGCTCTTCGGCCTCGCCCCCAAATCGGGCCTTCCTGGGGAGCAAACGGGGACCAGACACCCCTTCTCCGGAATACGGGGCGCTTCTGCGGGGGCAGAGCAGGCAGGAAGCTTCCGAGAAGCGAAGAAACTACGCCTCCCAGAATGCAGTTCGAGCCATCGGTCCGTCGATGTTTTGATTCCGGTGGCGCGCCACAGCGACTCAGAGCGGGAACTGTAAATCTACGCCTGTTGTGTTTTTTTTTCCCCCTCGTAGCCAAAGCAGTGGAGTCTCCCGGGAGATATTCTGAAATGCGGGAACGCCCACACGGCTTTCCTCATCAAGCAGGGGTCTTCAAACCTGGCCCTTTTATGACTTGTGAACTTCAACTCCCAGAATTCCTCAGCCAGGCAAACTGGCAGAGGAATTCTGGGAGTTGAAGTCCACAAATCATAAAAGGGCCCAGTTTGAAGACCCCTGTCATAAAGCGTCTAGGGTTGTTTTTAATTTTTATCGACTCAAGACAAAGAGAGCGGGGAACGTCATAGGCAAGGGAGTGCCCGCCCCAAAGATGGCGGCCGCCAGTTTTGCCCTTACTATGCTGACTCTGGTTTTGTTTTCTTCCTGAAAGGGGGAAAAAAATGGTGGTCGACCCTCCTGGCCCAAGAGTTAAGAAGACTTGCTTTGCAATATCTATTACCGGTACTGTTTAGGCGCTGCGGATGGGGATAATAGATGGGGATTATTTATTAAGAACAGAAGTCTTAACCGAACAGAAGTCTGCTTCCCACAAAACAAAAATGAGATCTGATTTAATTATTCCACAAGCCTTGGAAAGAGACGGGACCCTCTCTTCCCCCCTCTGCGATTATCTTTAAGCACCTATTTCCACCCCTTTGGCCCCGCACGTATGGAATGATGCTATTGCGAGCCGGAAGTCTCTCTCCGAAACTCTAAAGACCGTATCCCCTTTCTGTTCTCTGCGCTCTTTCAGACCGGCGGGGAAGAAGAGGGCGGGGCTGAGAAGGTGAAGCCCGCCCAGCCCGCCCGTCAGAGCGAGATCCTCGGTCTCCGATTGGTCGGTTTCCGCCAGCGTCGCGGCCAATGAGGGAAGGCGCTGCTTTGGCGCCTTTCCTTCAAGCGGGTCTTTCTTCTCGCGCTCGGCCGCCATTGTTTCCTTCCCGGCCGGTCATGTTCCTGACAGACTTTCGGAAGGAGTTTTACGAGGTGGTCGTGAGCCAGGTGAGGGGGCTTGAAGGCCCTCGGGACTCAGCAGGAGGAGGAGGAGGAGGCGGCTGAGGAGCATGGGGCTTGTCATCCGCAGCGTTGACATCCCCCTCAATGGGCCTACCCGATCTGGCTGTTGTGCAAGCCAACCCTGCTGAGGGGGGAGGAGCGGAGTGGAGTTGGTCCTGGACAGATGGCTGAGGGTTTTCCCTTTCGATGCTGAAAGAGCCGGAGTCGTGGCTGGGGAGGGTGGGCGTTGTAGTCCAGCTTGGGTATTGTAGTGTGGCTTGGGGTGTTGTAAATCCACCTTTGTGCCTAGAGACTTGCTGGTTGCAGGGTTGGGACGAGGCAGATGGACGTGGGCAGAGCCCAGGGATTTGTTGGGGGGAGATGGAGTGGTGGTGGGAGGAAAAGTGGCTGGGGAGGATGGGTTCTTGTACTCCACCAGTCAAAAAAGCTTTGCATCAGCGGGCTGATCTGCTGGGGCTTCTTGTATCGGCCTCCTCTGCCAGGGTTGTGGAGCTGGGCCTGGTTTTTGTGTGTTGTGTGTATGTGTGTTTCCCTTTCAGGGTTTTGGGGAGTGGTGGCTGGGGAGGATGGGTATTGCATTCCAGCACGTAAGGGCTTTGCGTCTGGGGGCTTATCTGGTGGGGCTGTTGAACAGGCCTCCTCTGCCAGGGTTATGGAGCTTGGCCCGGGGTGTGTGTGTGTGTGTGTTTCCCTTTCAGGGGCTGGGGAGGATAGACATTGTAGTGCCTTGGGGTTAGAGCATGGCCAATGAGATCCCAATGGATGGGCCCAAGCTCTGAAATGGGAGACAACTTTTCAGAACTGGCTTTGTGGAAGTAAGCAAAGCCCTCGAAATTGAGCAGATTGGGAGCTGCTGCTCCTAACTAGGGAAGGGAGAAAAACCAACTGGTAGTTGCTAACTAACATTTGTATTTTCTTATAGCGGGTGCTGCTTCTGGTGGCTTCAGACGTAGATGCGTTATGTGCTTGTAAAATCCTCCAAGTAAGACCGCCCTTCGAGTATTTTGGAGCGTACAAGGGACAAAATGTTGTGCGGTGGGGTAAAAGAACTGTAAAATAAGCATGCAATGAATATTTCCAAATAAATGAATGTACTGTCAGTATCCTTCTTGCAAGGCAATTAGGGACAATGGCCCAAGGGTGAGGTAATTGAGGGAGTTCAACTTATTTTCTTAAAAATGCATTATTTTTAGTTACAATTACCTCCAAATATATCCCAGATCTTTCCTATAGCAAATGCTCTCAGGATGCTCTGGTAATGATAAATCAATTAGTATACAATTAGTATAGAGTCATTAGATATAAGTTGGATGGCAAATACAATATATATATATATATATATATATATATATATATATATATATATATATATATATATGTGTGTGTGTGTGTGTGTGGGTGTGTGGGTGTGTGGGTGTGTGGGTGTGGGTGTAAATTACTAACAAAGAATTAAAGGGAAACAGATGCATTTCTGACTCCTTAGTCGTCCTCAGTCAGCTATACCCTTCTGAGATTCGAACCTGGGCTGATTGCATCCAAGGCAGCCCAGGTTCGAATCTCAGAAGGGTATAGCTGACTGAGGACGACTAAGGAGTCAGAAATGCATCTCAGTTTCCCTTTAATTCTTTGTTAGTAATTTACACAAATATATGAATTGTCCGGTGTGACTACTGCCTGTTTGATAGCCTTCAAGATAGGCTGAAAACAGGAAATAAAGATTTGCCCCATGTTTGGGGCCTAGCAAGGTAATCTAAATAGTTAACATTTGAAATATATATATATATATATATATATATATATATATATATATATATATATATATATATATACATATATACATATATACATATATATATATATATACACATACATACATACATATGTATGTACAGGCACCCGCGGAAACCTCAGAAAACAAATATATATATATATATATATATAATTATTCAATTGCTAATAAAGAAATTGGGAGGCTAAAATGATCATCTTAGCCTCCCAAATTCTTTATTAGCAATTTGAATAATTTGCACAAATAATGAGCTGTCATAAGTTGACTAGTTCCTGTGGATAAGCCCTGAGCCGGGCCAAAACAGGAATGAAAGAGTTAATTAGCAAGGTCCATTCAAAAAGCCTTGACAAATACTTAAACATATATATATATATATATATATATATATATATATATATATATATATATATATGGATCTTTGGTTATTCGGGTTTTTCCCCGCGTAGAACTAAAGGTGTAGGCGCAACGTTTCGACGGAATCCCATCCATCATCATATATATATATATATATATATATATATATATATATATATGTATGTATATATATTGTCCTTGCATGATTTTGATGATTTCCATGATAAAATGCCAACTTCCTTCCAGCCTATAAATCATTTGTTATCTTAAATACAGTAAAAATGCAAAATTAGAGTGTTAAACAACATGAGCAATTAACAAAGCTCTACAATTGATGATTTCCATGATAAAATGCCAACTTCCTTCCAGCCTATAAATCATTTGTTATCTTAAATACAGTAAAAATGCAAAATTAGAGTGTTAAACAACATGAGCAATTAACAAAGCTCTAAAATTCTAGCTTGTTTGTCTTTAAATATAATTGATATACGTACAGTTGCTCAAAAAACTTGCTTGGATGCTGCTATTGCTATACAGTATTCATCTTTGCTCTTCATTTTTCTTCAGGCTTTATTTCAGTGTGATCATGTGCAATATACATTAGTCCCAGTATCTGGATGGCAAGAACTGGAAACAGCATTTCTAGAACATAAGGATCAGGTAAAGAAATAATAATAAGTGGGACATATATGAAATACAAAGAAGGGGAATGGAATACAATCTCTCTCTCTTGAACCTACTGTACATTATCTACATTTTGATTAGAAAATCCTATTATCCTAAATGGAGCTTACTCCCAAATAGAATTTTTTAAATTGTGATTTTTTTTATAATGGCAATTTTTAAAGTTTTCTTGAGGGAAAAATCATTGATATCTAGTCCTAAGAGTTTAGCTACTTTGAAGATATATATATATATATATATATATAGAGATAGAGATAGAGATATATGTACACATGCACATATTACACAGCCTTTCATGCAGATTTATTTCCACAACCTATTTTGCTTTTATTTACAGTTCAAATACTTTGTGTTCTTAAACTGCGGGGCCAACATTGACCTGCTGGAAATCCTTCAACCCGAAGACGATACTCTGTTCTTTGTTTGCGATACTCATAGACCTATCAATGTAGTGAATGTTTACAATGAGATGCAAGTAAGTTCCCTTTTTTTTCTTTTTGAGAAAAAATGTTGATATCATAAATGAGGCCCAGTTTCCTGGGGTTTCTTCTTGTAATATTATGCCCACTACAGGATTGTGGGAAGTTTTCATTTGTCGATCCTGTGCTATTATGACAGTCGTGCAACTGGAGGAAAGGTGGAGATGAAATTTTGTAGTACAAGCTTTAAATTTAGTATGATGTAAAGTATTTTACTGTGTGATCTAAAATTTTCCATAATCTATAATCTTTACTTTTTGTCTTTCGCCAAGGTCATTACTGGGTTTTACAGTTGCTTTATTTAAATTTTACTAGGTCAAACTCTTGGTCAAGCAAGACGATGACCTCGAGATTCCTGCCTACGATGACATTTTCCGGGAGGAAGAAGAGGATTCTGGGAATGAAAGCGATGGATCAGAGCCTGCAGGAAAACGGAGACGATTTGAAGAGGTTAGGTTTGAGTGAGTTAAAATTGGCATTTTAAAAGAAAGTCATATTTATAAATATATTAGTGTAATTTAACATTGACTGTACTAAGTAAAAGAAGATACATCAAAGTATATGAGCCTCTTTCAGGGAGTAAAAAGTGTTTTGTTTTTAAATTCCTTTGTTTTGGTTCGTGGCTATCTTATCATTTGAAACTAACTCAAGTTGTAATCCTTTTAAGGAATGTGGTTTTTTTTAAGTTAAAATGTTCTTTTGTCAAATGTTACACTGTTGTCAACTGTAACATCGAATCGATTATTTTTAGGATATTTTGCCTAGGCATTGATCTAAACCAAGGCAGCAGCTAATGATTCCAATAACATTTTGAAAGTATTTCAGTCTGGAATCTTTTCAGAATATTACATTCATGTTTGTTTCTTTCCAAAATCAAAGCAAATCATAAATTTTGGATTTTTTACTCACTAAGCGAACTGTTGTAAGTCGACAACTATCTGTACTTTATCACTTTTCCTTTTTTCCTTTTTTTTTTTTTTTGGTCATCAAGTTTTTGACACCTTGCTAGGCGACTGGTGGTACTCGGATGTTGCCATATCCTAAGAGTGGCACAATGGGTGAAAAGGTTGAAAAGCCCTGGACTAGATGACCTCCGAGGTCCCTTCCAGCTCTGTTCTGATTGATTGATCATTCTTTATCCTAATCTCTGCATAGGAAGTGGTAGAAAGAACAATGAAAAGACGCGAAAGAAGAGAGTGGGAGGCCCGCAGGTATGTGAGTCAAGCTTATCTGCTTGCTGGATCTTTCAATTTATAGCAGAAAAGACTGTTGGTGATATATTTTTTCTCCCCCTTTTTATTTAGGCAAGAAATTCTTTTTGACTACGAGCAGTACGAATATCACGGGACATCAGTACGTATTGAATCTCATCTTCACAGTCCGATTCATTACTTTTTCAAGCGAAGGAGTTATTGCATGTCTTCATTTCTAGAAAGCTAACTTAAAGGTTTCGTACGCTTATCTTCTGTAGAAATCCACCTGGTTTTTGAACAGCTCCTGTACGGGTAGTCCTCAACTTACAACAGCTCATTTAGTGACCGTTCAAAGTGACCGATGACCATTTTGCACACTAACGACCGTTGCAGCCTCGCTCCCCCCCCACCCCCCGTGGTCACGTGATCAGATTTCATACGCTTGGCAACTGACTCATATTTCGGACGGTTGTAGTGTCCCAGGGTCACGTGATCTTCTTTTGTGACCGTCTGATCAGCAAAGTCAGTGGAGAAGCCGGGTTAACTTAACAGCCGGGTTACTAACTTAAGAACTGCAGTGATTCACTTAACAAGTGTGGCAAGAAAGGTCATATAACGGGCACAATTCACTTAACAACCGTCTCACTTAGAGTCCTAAATTTTGATCACTTGACCATGCGGACGCTGCAGTTGATATAACTGTGAAGAATGGTCGTAAGCCCCATTTTTCAGTGCAACTTTGAGCGGTAAGCCGAGGACTACCCGTATCCCTGAAAAGGGACTTGCTTTCTTGACGGTTCAAAACCACTTCTATTTAACGCTGATCACTTCCTCGTTTTCCCCTTTGCAGTCTGCCATGATGATGTTTGATTTGGCATGGGTCATGTCCAAAGACCTGAACGACATGCTGTGGTAAGTAGTCTTGTTTGTGAGATTGCTAGTTTGAAGTTCAAAGTTCCTCCCCCTCCCTCTTTCTTGAAAAATGGGTTGTTCCACTGAAGAAAAACAACACTAAAGTTGTAAGGTTGTCCTCGTGGGCACAATAAACAATTCTAGCTACAGCATCCTAATAGTCCTTCACTCACAATCACAACTGGAATTGACCAGAATTGCCATTGCTACACAGGCTGGTTGTAAAGAGAGTCGCATCTGATTTGTGACTATTTTTTTAATTATTATTACCACGGCTGTGGAATGAATCACTGCGGCTCTTAAGTGAATCATACTGTCTTTAAGCAAATCCACCTTCCCCGTCGACTTTGCTTGTCGGAAGCCATCGCCCCGTTTGGCCACAACGGTCATAAATACAAGCACCTGGATTTTGATCACATGACTTGGGATGCTGCAATGGTCATAAGTGTAACAACCAGTCATTGGTTTCTCTCTTTCAGTGTCTTGTAACTTCAGACAGTCACTCAGCAAATGATTATAAGTTGAGGACGCGCATTAATATATCCTCATGCAAACACTTTGCATAAAAAATGTTTCAGCTTCCGCCCTTAGAATTTTCGAAGAACAGACATTAAAAAAATGTGGGAGTGATTCTTCAATTAGAACAACAAAATAATGGTATAAAGCAGTGATGGCGAACCTTTTAGAGACCGAGTGCCCAAACTGCAACCCCAAACCCACTTATGTATCTTCGGGTCCTAGGTGGGCGTGGCCAATTGGGTGGGTGTGGCTGCGGCAGACTGGGTGGGACTAAAAAGTTCAATCAATTCCAACTTTGCGAGATCTTTTTTTTCCTGTGAGAAGTTGAAATTGAGTGATTGATTGAACTTTTTTTTTTTTTTTTTTTTTTGCACACGGCAGCGGAAGCCTAAAGCGAAAAGGTTTTATAAAACCCAGCTGAAGGCCTAGGACTGGGGCGATGGTGTGCATGCCCACAGTGTGCCACCAGGGGTATAAAATAACTCTGCTCAACTAGATAAGGGAGGCCGTTGATTTGTGGCTATGACTTTTTTTTTTAATTTTAATTCCATTTATATCCCGCCCTTCTCCGAAGACTCAGGGCTGCTTACAAGCTTAGCAGTAGCCTTCATTCTATGTATATGCCTGCTTGTTAGGGCTTTCACACACACACCAAGCGGCATTATTACAAAGTCAGCTTAATTGCCCCCAACAATCTGGGTCCTCATTTTACCTACCTGGGAAGGATGGAAGGCTGAGTCAACCTTGAGCCTGGTGGGACTCGAACCTGCACTAATTGCAGGCAGCTGGTGTTACTTAAGGAGGCATTAGCCCACTGCGCCACCAAGGCTCTGACTTGGATGTCAGTGAACCTATTTTGAAATCGTTTCAACTTCTTGAGAAATCCCTTCATGGTTTTTGGCCACTATATCGGTCGTCCTCGGCTTACAGCCGCAATTGAGCCCAAAAAGTCTGTTGCTAAGTGAGATATTTCTTAAGCGAGCTTGGCCCCATTTGATGACTTTTCTTGCCACCGTTGTCAAGTGAATCACTGCAGTTGATGAGTTAGTAACCCGGTTGTTAAGTGAATCTGGCTTCCCCAAGGCTTGTCAGAAGGTCATAAAAAGTGACCGCGTGGCCCCGGGACGCTGCAGCGGTCATAAGTGTGAACCACTTGCCAAGCAGCTGAATTTTGATCACAGGATCGTGGGGATGCTGCAAAAGTCATACGTGTGAAAAACAGTCCTAAGTCGCTTTTTTTAGTGCCGTTGTAACTGAACGGTCAGTAAATGAACTGTTGTAAGTCAAGGAATAAAAGGCAATCTGTGCAAGTCTCAATTCGTTGTTGTTTTTTTTTTAAGGTGGGCTGTTGTTGGACTAACAGACCAGTGGATCCAAGATAGGATCACTCAGTAAGTGAAAATTTGATGCCTCCTTTAAATCATTTGCTCCTCCCATATTATTATTATTATTATTATTATTATTATTATTATTATTATTATTATTATTATTATTACAACATTTATATACCGCCCTTTCCCGAAGGACTCAGGGCGGTTTACAGGGTGATTAAAAACCAAGATACAAAAGTTAAAAAAACAAATTTAAAAAAATTATATTTGTCCCTGCATAAATAAAACCCCAGTTAAAATTAAGATTAATCCTCAGCCTGGGCCAGAGAGCTCGAAGAGCCAGGTCATATGTGACATATGTCACCATATGTCATGGTGTTTCTTGAGCCCAGAATTTGTTTGGTATGGGACCTAAATCTTTCCCAAATGATCTCTTTCCTAACTTTGTCTCAGAAAACCTTTTCATTTTCTGAGCTTCGATGTCAAAAAAAGAGGCAAGGCAGCTACCATTCCCCATCATCAATCAATAATATTTTGCCTTTATTTTTCTTTAATGGAAGAATGAAGTATGTGACGGACGTCGGGACTCTCCAGCGTCACGTCACCCGGCATAATCATCGCAATGGGGATGAAGACAACTCTCTCTCTATCGACTGCATGAGGATCGCCTTCGAATACGAGTATCCTTCCAAGGGTGACGGAAATTGTTCAGGACTTCAGCTTGACACAAATGGAATGGTCACGGTGAAATCATTGGCTCAGATCAGTCCTGATGGGGGCCACTTCTCCCAGCCCCAATCCTTGCAACCTTTGAGCGTGTGAGCTTCTGTCTTTTTGTCCACTTTTTCCCTGGCGTTCCAGTTTCCAAATCCTGTCCTATTTTTAAGCAGTATTTGACTGAGAGTCCCTTGATTCCAAGTTTGATGCTAATTGGAGCTTAGAGAGCCGAGATAACAGAAGAATAGAATAGAATAGAATAGAATAGAATAGAATAGAATAGAATAGAATAGAATAGAATAGAATAGAATAGAATAGAATATGGAATGGAATAGAATAGAAATGGAATGGAACGGAATGGAATGGAATGGAACGGAATATAGAATAGAATATGGAATGGAATAGAATAGAATAGAATAGAATAGAATAGAATAGAATAGAATATGGAATGGAATAAAATAGAATATGGAATAGACTAGAATAGAATAGAATTACAGGATAGAATATCTTTATTGTCATTGTGTAACACAACAAAATTAAGTGTTCTTGGTGCTTCTGCTTTCCAAAAAAATGAGATGGAGAGAAGGCGCAAATTAGTGCATCGCTAATCATACCATAGAGCAGCAAATTATGAGCAAAAATGGATTGTGGTTCAGAATATTTCAAAGGGAGGCCGGAAAAAATATGTTCCAATGCTTTCCGAAAGGCCTTCAATAACCCCGTGCATTTCTGCTTTAATTTCCACATCAGAAATATTTGGGGTGGGGGAGACACCTAAGATTTGTTCGTGAGGCTATAATAATTTTAGAAGCATAATATAAAACCTTGATTAATCTGCATAAGCCAACCTAGTCAACATTTATGGAGAAGAAAATAGAAGAGGTGAAATAAGCATTGCTAGCCCAAATCACACTTATTCCTCCTTATTCTTCCTAATTCTTGATGGCCTTAGCTTATGCCTCGCTCTTTATCAGCACTGGTCTCTCTACGAAAGTCTACGCAATACTTGTTACACATCTGCCAGCTTCAAGCTTTGGTCTGTTCAAGGCCAGAAGAGACTGCAAGAATTCTTGGCTGACATGGGGTAAGTTAATCAAGAGAGCTGGGTATTGAAAAGAAGAAAAGAAAAAAAAACAGCAAATCGGGATGATTAGGAAATCCTTAAAATGGCCATGGATGGTAATTTTGAAGGAATTAAAGAGTATGGGTAGCATAGTACGTAATCCTGGAGTAGGGGGGTGTCCTTGGCAACTTCAAGACTGGTGGACGTCAACTCCTCATGGCTGGCTGAGGAATTCTGGGAGTTGGAAGTTCACCAGTCTCGAAGTTGCCAAGTTTGAAGGCCCCGTGTAACCAGAGTTGAACCAAGTTGCTAAGCAAAGTCAGCTTGCTATCACTTGGTTGTCCAGAGTCTCTGTTTTTTTCACAACCTCTTACCTGCAGAAGATTCAAACCCAACATTTCTGGAGCAATTAGGAAGAAAACCCCTGACATTTTGCAAAAACCCTACCAACTGGTCAGTACCCGGTCAGTGATTTGAATCTGAGTAAAATAGATTCCAATATTCGATAAAAGGCACCATTATCAGAAGCTAGCAATGCTTAGCGGATAAGCAGGAAGAGATTGGCAGTGTCTTAGTTCCGTGTGTCAGATGTTCCTTCCCACATACTTAATTCCTTAATTTCATTTTCTCTAAGGTTGCCTTTAAAGCAAGTCAAACAGAAATTTCATTCCATGGACATGTCCCTGAAAGAGAATCTTCGGGAAATGATTGAAGAATCTGGAAATAAGTTTGGGTAAGATACTTCTTTTTTTTAATGACACAGAATTCTGAACTGATTTTCTCATATTTGTAAAAAATTATGGGCCATCTTGCCTCATTTTGTATCGCTGGGTGGCTTACAATCATATAAGATAAAAATTGTATAAGCTAAAAGAAGTTAATACAAAAAGCCAAACTCTACGGCTTGTCCCAAGTGTGCTTGTTAAGTTGTTTGAACATTTCCAGTGATTCCCTTTTATTTTTCAGGATGAAGGATCTGAGAGTGCAAACCTTCAGCGTCCATTTTGGTTTTAAAAATAAATTTTTAGCCAGTGATGTTGTGTATGCCACGGCAGCGTTAATGGAGAACATGGAAAAGGAAGAGAGCAGAACTGATAATTTTATCAAGGCTTTGGATAGTCTTTCCAGGTAATATACATTTTTCCCTCTTGTAACCATAGCATAGGTTGAAGAAGCCAGGTAGATGCACCTCAAGTTACCCACCTCTACTGCCACCCATTGATACCAAGAAGTTGTAGATCTATTATCCAGTTAACAAGCTACCAATATTTGTCACCGATGTGCCTCTGCATTAAGAACATTTCCTAAAAATATTATGAATTACTTTCCTTCTGGGTAAAAGCAATGTCTTCATTTTGTTTCTCCTTCCAGGGGTAATCTTGGCGAGTTGCTTCAAGGACTGGAGCTGGCCAAAAAGCAGCTGTGCGCCATCCAGGAGACGGTGGCCAGCTGCATCTGCACCAATCTTGTCATCAACCAGGGACCGTTCCTGTACTGCTACCTCATGGAGGTGAACATGGTCTTGCTGCACTCACTCATCTATCTATATCTATATCTATCTATCTGTCATCTATCCATCAAGTATCCATCATCTATCTATCTATACTCAATCTATTTACTATCTATCTACACTCTATTTATCTATCATCTGTTATCTATCCACCATCTATCTTCTCTATATAATCAATCTACTGTCTGTCTGTCTATCTATCTATCTATCTATCTATCTATCTATCTATCTATCTATCTATCTATCTATCTATCTATCTATCTATCTCTAATCTATATCTATCATCTCTCTAATCTATCTATCATCTTTCTCTAATCTGTATCATCTTTCTAATTAATCTCTCTATCTGTATCTACCATCTTTATCTATCTATCATCTGTCATCTGTCCATCATCTATCTATACTCAATCTATTTACTATCTATCTACACTCTATTTATCATCTGTTATCTATCCATCATCTATCTTCTCTGTCTATATAATCAATCTACTGTCTGTCTGTCTATCATCTATCTATCTATCATGTCATATATCCATAATCTATCTATATCTATACTCAATCTATTTACAATCTATTTACTATCTATCTACACTATTTATCATCTGTTATCTATCCATCCTCTATCTCCTCTCAATCTACTGTCTGTCTATCCATTGTTCTATCCAGCTATCCACTTACCTAGTTATAAATATTTCTTTTTCAGGGTACGCCAGATGTGAAACTATTCTCCAGGCCAATATCCTTATGTCTGCTCACCAAGTGCCTGCTTAGATCTTTTGTTTCTTCTGTAAGTGACCTATTAATTTACAACGCATCCGCCATTCATGGGCTTTATTTTGAAACATGACATTTAAGCCATCTTAACCAAAAAAAAAAAAAAAAACAATGCCCTGAACAATGCCCAAACTAGATATGACTCACACGCCACAAAGTTTGCTTTAAAAATAGCATCGGTGCTTTTCTTAACACAAACACACATACACAAATGTTTTGAAAAGAGGAATTTTCCTCGAGATTGCCTAAGGATTGGGTGAAAAACTAAAAAGTCACATGCTTCCTGCCTCATGTGGTTTCTGTAATCCATCCCACTAAAGCCTTAAAATAAAATATACTCATTAACATATATGTTTTTTTAACATCCTGCCTGGTTTGGCCCCTAGTTAACTTATTCAGCTCTTTAAAATAAGCACGAAAAACTGAAACAAGGAAGAAAAATGCAGGATGGCCTTTAGTTCTAAATATTACATGTTAGAGAGCATTGGATTCTCAGGTGAAGTGACATTGCAAACCTAAAAGTATTTTTTTTATTTTTATTTTAATTCCATTTATATCCCGCCCTTCTCCGAAGACTCAGGGCGGCTTACAAGCTTAGCAGTAGCCTTCATTCTATGTATATGCCTGCTTATTAGGGCTTTCACACACACCCCAGTGGCATTATTACAAAGTCAGCTTAATTGCCCCCAACAATCTGGGTCCTCATTTTACCTACCTCGGAAGGATGGAAGGCTGAGTCAACCTTGAGCCTGGTGGGACGCGAACCTGCATTCATTGCAGGCAGCTGGTGTTACTTAAGGAGGCATTAGCCCACTGCTCCACCAAGGCTCTGTAGTATCTTGCAAAACAAAATGTTCAGAGGGGGAAGGGAATGATGACGTGATGATGTCATGAGCTGCAAATAGCATGAATCAGATGTGATGATTTCTGTCTGCCCCCTTTGTGCAGTTGTGTACATGTCATTTTGCTGTTGTCACAGTTGTTACAAATAGCAGTACATCTGAATACGAGTAGTCCTTGATTTACGACCACCATTCAGCCCAAAATTTATGAGAAATTGGTTAAGTGAGTTTTGCCCTGCTTTACAACTTTGCTTGTCAGAAGGTGGCAAAAGGGGGATCACATGACACCACAACTGTTATAAATATGAACCAGTTGTCAATCATCTGAATATAAATCATATGGCCATGGAGATGCTGCAACGGTCATAAGTGTGAAAAAGGGTCATAAGTGTGAAAAAGGGTCATAAGTCACTTTTTTTAAGTGCTGTCGTAATTTCGAACGGTCACTAAATGAGTTGTAAGTTTGAGGACTATCTATATATCATTTTCTATCCATCATCCACTATAATCTGGTGCTCACCTTACTTGGATAAGTATTGTGGGTGGCCTCTTAAAAGCATTTTAATCTTGTACCAAACTATTTTTATTGTTGGGAGGTATGCCCATCTCCATTTTAAAAGCAAGGGAGATAAAAACCTGAAATTTAACAGTGCAACAAGCAACATATGCAGGCTGCGACGGCAATGCGTGGAAGCAAAGTCTGTTTGAGATGCTTAAAAGTTGCCCTTTGTTTTTATCTGCAATCTTCCTCAGATAGCTTTAATCCTCAAATTAGTCCTTTGTCTGTACTTCAAACAAAACCAGCACCCCAAACCCAGGATTTTGGTCTTAGGATTCTTCTGCCTTTGAACTTTGTCTAACCAAGAACCCTTTTCTGATATTTTTTTTGTTTGTTTAGACCAGAAACAAGCGCTGCAAACTGCTCCCCATGGTTATGGCAGCCCCCATGAATCTCGACCAAGGGACAGTGATCATGGTTGGGACCCCACCTCACACGGAAAGCTCCGACAAGAAAAAGTAAGGGTTTTGCTTGCTGATTCCTTTAACTTAGGAGGGTCTCTTTGATCTCAAATTCTTCAGTCGTGTTGAAGAGAGGCCTGTGAAGAGCATCTGTTTCAGTGACTGAATGGAACTTCTGGAATGTTGTGGGATCTAGCATGGAGAGCAAATAAGAAGTGGCGAGTGAGATCAGAAACCTGGGGCATGTAGTTGCAAGGATCTCACCAAGACGTGTTTTTCTTTCTTTCTTTCGTAGCTTTTTTGGGAGAGCGTTTGAAAAAGCTGCCGAAAACACCAATTCTCGGACTTTACACAACCATTTTGACATGTCTAGTGAGTAAAATTCATTGGGGCTTTCTTGTACAGAGCACATAATATTTACATATATTTTCCCCTATATAGGATGATACACGAAGCGCACGATGATAAAACTGGAGGCTGACATGTGGTGCCTCCCTGTATTCATAAATCAGCTGCTAAAGTTTGGCCAGTGTGACTTACTACACATTGCTAGCTAAGGACATTCTGCTAGTCCCCAACCTACGGCCACAATTGAGCCCAAAATTTCTGTTGCTAAGCAAGACAGTTAAGTGAGATTTGCCCCATTTCTTGCTGCAGTTGATTCATGACCCTTGTAAAGTTAGGAACACATTTATAAGGTGAACCTGTCTTCCCCATTCACTTTACTTGTCAGAAGGTCACAAAAGGGGATCATAGAGATGAGCCAGTTGCCAAGCATCTGAATTTTGATCATGTGACCGTGGGGATGCTACTACGGTCGTAAGTGTGAAAACTGGTCATAAGTCACTTTTTTCCTTTTTAAAGGTAACATCCAAGTTTCTCTCCCACCAGAGATGTTTCAATATTTTAATTTCTGTTTCTACCGAAAGCTTTCGTGCTTACCTGCATATCGGTTGGTGACCAGAAGGCCATCAATTGCTTAGCTGCAGGCATGAAAACAATACAGCTTAGTGTTTATCAGGCTAAATGAATTTGCATAAGCTGCTTTAAATTCTGAATTGATTCTTAAGAGCATAGAGGGGTATTAGGCTGTTGATTATTAAGTCAGAAATCTGAAGTTTATTTAAAATATCTCTGGAGATTCTCAGTCATCCAGGTCATGGTTGTCCCAAAGGTGCTTTTTCAAAAGGCTAGTGGACATTGTTTTTCCTCGTTTCCACTTCTCCAAGAAGCTGCTTCGGTTCTGACTGAATGGTGGAGGATATACTATAAATCCATCCTCCACATTCAGTCAGGAAGCTTCTTGGATGAGAAGTGAAACGTCTTCAAGGAAAACGTCTTCAAGTCACCCATGCACTTGTGACCTCTCGCCTTGACTACTGCAACGCTCTCTACATGGGGCTGCCCTTGAGAGCCACTCGGAAGCTTCAGCTGGTGCAGAGTGCAGCTGCACGAACACTTTTGGGGGCTGCCCGATACTCCCATATCACACCTCTCCTCCGTGAGCTGCACTGGCTTCCAGTTGCCTTCCGAGTGAAATTCAAGGTGCTAGTGATGACATACAAAGCCCTACATGGCATGGGTCCGGATTACCTACGGGAGCACCTACTGCCAGCGTCAACACCCCTCCGTCCTGTGCGCTCCCACAGAGAGGGCCTCCTCAGGGTACCACCGGTCAGAGAATGCCGGCTGGTGGCCCCCAGGGGGAGAGCATTCTCAGTGGGTGCCCCAACCCTCTGGAACTGCTTGCCTACCGAAATCCGGATGGCCCCCGACCTTCGCACCTTCCGGCGCGACTTAAAAACCTACCTGTTCCAGCAGTCCAGCCTGGCCTGATAGCTCTTGGGGTTTCATTTGTTTTTTACCATTGTTTAACTGTATACTTACCTTGCTCTGTACACCGCCCCGAGTCCCTCGGGAGAAGGGCGGTATATAAAAACAAACAAATAAATAAATAAAATAAAAACAAAGTCCAGTTGCCTTTTGAAAAAAAGCACCTTTAGAATGTGCACTCATGATAATTGTCCCTCTGACGTTATTTCCTTTATTATTTTAGTAATTGAATTGAAAACGGAAGACCGGAGCAAATTTCTCGATGCCCTTATTGCTCTTTTATCCTAATGGTAAGCTCTTGAAGAATGTTGGTTGTTTCTCCCCCACTCTGGGAAATTTTTTTTACCATGTTTCACATTGTGGCATTGGCCAGATTTGGAAAGATATTCTCTTCTTGGTAGAAGGGAGCCAAGGCCTTACCATCCGCGTGTTTTATTTTGTACATATAAATCTGTAAATACTTTGTGTCTACCGGAACTTTGTCTAGATTTTATGTAAGCCTGTTTTAAAACACTTTAAGAGTTTTAAAAGTGTATCCAGTGCCAGTTGGTGCTTGGAAAATTGTAATCGAATAAATTTTTAAATTTTATATCTTGTTCGATGTCGAAGCCTTTCTTATCTAAAGTCCAATAACATCATATCATTATCAATACATTAAAAATAATTACATAGCAAAAGTTTGCTTTTAATGTGGCTTCTGCACATATTGGTATTTGTTGAAAGACACGATAAAGCACTAAATATTTCCTTACTCAACTGGCTGGGCTCACTTATTTTTAAAATGTATCTATAACTCAGCATTTCCTTGCTTGTAGATCATGGTTTTCAACCAAATTTAATGTGTGAGCTCAGCTAGTTGGGTTATATTGAATAAATCATGGTTTTCATGAGTGCAAACCACTTTCATGAGTGTTTGATTAACTTGGCTTATTATACTATTCTTATAACTTCCTCTTTTGCAGTTTAAGAATCTAGCTGGATTTGAAGTGATAACAGACGGTTTTCACAGAAAGAGTTTGCACCACATGACAAGCTCCAAACTTGGGCGTTCGTTTGGTCTAGTGTAGGGCTCTCCAAACTTGGCAACTTTTAAGACTTGTGGACTTCAACTCCCAGAATTCCCCAGCCAGCCATGCCAAGTGGCCAAATTTGGAGATTCCTCATCTATATAATATGCAAACTCAACCAGGTATTGTACAGCTGGTGCTCACTTGCCAGCTGCAACTGGGACCAGAATCTAAGTGGTGTGGTCATTTAGCTCAATGTCACATGACCATGCTGTCTTTGGCTGCGGTTGTTAAGCGAATTGCCACGGGCGGTTAAACACGACATCATACAACTGCAGCCTATGGCATCCTTCTGCTTTCTCCATTGGCGGAAACCGACTGTGAAGTTTGCAAACAGCGATCATAAGATGGTCGGACTCTGCAACAGTCCTAAATGCACACCAGTTACCAACAAATCGTGGTCATGCATTGTTGTGGGAACGTTGTGATGGCCACAACTTGAGGAGTAGTCCTCGGTTTCTTTTTTTCAGCACTGTTGTAACACTGAATGGTCACTGAACAGTTGGTGAGGACTACCTGTATATGCTTTCTGTCAATCTTTAGCCAGCTGGCTGAGGAATTCTGGTAGTTGTCCTACCATCTTCAAGTTGCCACGCTTGAGAAACACTGCACTGAGTGTTGTACCTTTTTATCACAACAAAGCAGCACTAATACCTTCTATGAATCTCAAAGACATGGATGATTAAAAACAGATATTTCAGGACCTTGGACAGAGCTCAGAGAATCAATTGAATGACTGAAGATTAATTTCTCCTGACTATCCCTTTCCAGCCCCATAACTTGCTCTACTTTTACTACCTTTTAAGTAACTCAACGTGGCGAACATACTAATATTCTTTCCTCCTGTTTTCCCTACAACCACAAACCTGTGAGGTGATTGGGCTGAGAGAGAGATTGGCCCAAAGTCACTCACATGTCTTTCTTGCTTAAGGTGAGACTAGAACTCACCATCTCCTGGTGATTGGCCCAAAGTCACCCAGCCAGCTTTCTTGCCTAAGGCAGGACTAGAACTCACCATCTCCTGGTGATTAGCCCACAGTCCCCCAGCTGGCTTTCTCGCCTAAAGGCGGAACTAGAACTCACCATCTCCTGATGACTGGCCTAAAGTTACCCAGCTGCTTTCATGCCTAACATGGAACTAGAACTCACTCCTGGTTTCTAGGCCGGCACCTTAGATACTACACCAAACTGACTTTCCTATATAGCCATCGGGGGGGAAAAGGAAGTTTTGTGGTCTTTCATTGCTTGAAAGATTCATTACTGGTATGAATCTTTTTTTTGTAACTTTCCTCACGTTCTTCTTTCTCTTTACCATAGTTAATGTGATAATCTGTTTCTTTTCATTGGCTGATTTCTGTTTCTTGTAATATGCTGCTTCAAATGCTCCTTGCTTCCTCATTCTTTTCTTACCAGATAAAGCCCTCTTATAAAGATCCCTGCAGGAGGATTAGTTATTGCGGTTACAAATCCTTGGCTCAACGCCTCTTCTCGTTTACTTTTTCTTTGCAAATTTCTTCGGACAGGAATACTTTGTAGTACGTCAACGATTCCCCCTTGCTACCAAGAGACATTCTTATCAGATGCTCGGCGGGCCAGTTGTGAAGGGCTTCTGGCTTCTTCTATCGAAGCGAAATGATCACGCTTGGCCTGTCTTCTTGTTATGACCGCCGTGCTTACGGCTGCTTTACAGACAAGTCAGATCTGCCAGCTCCAGTGCCACGATTTGCAACAGGGATGGCCACCCTTTTACTGTGGACCTTAAGTCCTGCTCTGCGGAATTCTCTTTGTAGTAAATAACAGGCTCTCTGTAGTACGTGTGGGATTTCAGAGACTAAAGGAAAGAGACCTCCCTCTTCCTTTTTTTTGGTGTTCAAAGTTTTTATTCGCTTATCAAAATATGCACACCTCATCAATGTTAGAAGGGAATGGGCTTGGCGGCGTGGAGACGGGGAACGGTGGGGCCTTGGTGCTCTCTGAGTTTGGCTGTTTCTTTCCAGATGTTTCGTTACCCAGCTAGGTAAACATCATCAGTGTTAGAAGGGAGGGGGGCTTACCCTGTGGGTGTTGGTGGGAGTTTTCCTGATGCTTCCTTAATTAGGCCGGTGTTTACTGTCTGAGCTAAGAGCTCCTTAATTAGGGTATTGTTTGATTCTTTTACATTGAGTGTGCAGATTTTTTTTTTTTTTAAAAAAAGATCCCTTTCTTTGGCTGCCTTTCAAAATACCCTCCGTGTGGCGAAATGAAACGGGGGTACCAGGGTGGAGACTCCTGGCCCGGTGCAAACATAAAAAACTTCCAGACATTCTAGAAATATGCATTCTGGCCAACAGGAAACATTACGAAGCATTAAGCACACCAAGAACAATGTAGATGTGGAAGGGTGGGAGAAGTTTTTCCTTAATTGCAAAAGCGAAGGCCGCTCATTTGCGAGAGCATTTCGGCTCCCTAATCACCGTTTGCCATTTGGCCCGGGGAAAGAAGTGAGGCAAAGATTAACGGGTCAGGAGTGGCTGGCCGAGCCTTTTTTTTTTAGACCGGAGCAGGCTGGGAGGTAGGTCTATGCAGAAGCAAGGAACTTCTGCCTCCTCATTCATTGGCCCCGCAAAGAACTTAACGGTATCTTAATTAAAACCCTAAATTCTAAATGCGCCCCTTTTTCTGCCAAGTTGACTTGTCAACTGTCCGGGAGGTTCTTTGGGGGAGAAGGGATTGGAAACCACAAGATGGAGGATTCTGTTATGGTCTCCATTTCCGTGGGAGGTTTCGTTGGATTGGTGTTGAGTGCTGACACTGACAGGTCCAGAATTAAAGGTATGAGAACAGAGTCAAAGGTAGACCTGGACATATTTGGGGTTTCTCTCCTCCAACTAGTTAAGGCACCTAGTTAGAAGCCAGGAGACGGTGAGTTGTAGTCAGTGGTGGGATTCAAATAGGTGAACAGCTGGTTCTCTGCGTGGATGCCGCTTCTGAAAGTCCATTCTGGGCCCGGGGAACAAAAAATTAGCTATACCGGTTCTGCCGAAGTGGTGCGAACCAGCTGAATCCCACCATTGGTTGTAGTCCTACCTTAGGCATGAAAGTTGACAGGGTGACTTTGGCAGAATTACTAGGAGACAGTAAGTTCTAGTCCCACCTTAGGAATGAAAGCCGGCTGGGTGACTTTAGGCCAATCACAAGGAGATGGTGAGTTCTAGTCCTGCCTTAGGCATGAAACCCAACTGGGTGACTAGGTCAATCACTAGGAGATGGTGAGTTCTAGACTCACCTTAGGTATGAAAACCAGCTCGGTGACTAGGCCAATCACCAGGAGATGGTGTGTTCTAGTCCTGCCTTAAGCCTGAAACGCAACTGGGTGACTGGGCCAGTCCCTCTCTCTCAGCCCAGCCCACCTCACAGGGTGGTTGTTGTTGGGAAAACAGGAAGAGGAAAGAGTATTAGGTATGTTCACCACCTTGAATTTTATACACATCATAAAAGTGAGTTATAAATAAACAAACCCAGGATTTATTTCCCCCCCCCTCTGATAGCTTTTAGTGCTTTAGACATGAATGTCCAAAAATAAATAAGGATGCTTTACTGAATAAATGATAATGCTGTTTCACGCAATATGCTAAGCCATACATCTTCACACGGTGGGATTCAGACAACAAAATTTTGTGCTTTAGGTGACTATTCCTTCCAGTTTGGAATTCTTGTTTAACAACAAGCCAAGATTATTATTTTTAATAGGTTGATTTTAAGTCATTACAGTTAGTTGATTTGGTCATTGTATTGCACCAGCCTAGGTAACTAGGATAATTAAGGAAATTACGGCTCAGTTAAATCGTGGGCAGCATATTATGTAACCCTTGGTCTCTGGAGTCCTTTCCAGAGCATGAAAAGAGAGAAATTCATCGCCCTGTTTCTTTAGATTAGACACCTAGATGAATATCTCTCTGGACCTGTAAGCGGTTAGGCATTTCCTGCAAAAAAGGCCACATTCATTTTGCACCCCGAGCAGGCAAATCGGACGTTTCCAGCCAGGATGACTGGAAGAAGAAAAATGTTTGAAAAGCTTCAGTGCCATAGCCCTTTTTTTTTTTTTTTTGCTTGCAGGATGTGGTCTTTTCTCAAGAATTCGGACCTCTTGACAGGACTCTGACATGCTCTGACAGATTAGGTAGGAAAGTACTTGACTTTTCTAGCTAAGAAAAAAGGATGTTTTTTTAATGATTTCTTTGCAAAAAAAAAAAAAAACCCGGAGAGGGTTGAAAAACATACTCTATAGTAGGGCTCTCCAACCTTGGCCACTTTTTGGACTTCAACTCCCAGAATTCCTGAGTCAGCCATGCTCTAGTCCAGGGGTAGGCAACCTTGGCTCTTTTATGACTCATGGACTTCAGCATAGCTGACTCAGGAATTCTGGGAATTGAAGTCCATGAGTCATAAAAGAGCCGAGGTTGCCTACCCCTGCTCTAGTCTATAGGCTCCCTTCCTAAAGGACAGCTTATCCCACGATGTGACGTTATTCTCCTTTCTCGTGATTTCTTTTGAAACCACGATTATGTTTAATTTAATTATGATTTGATTTTAGTAACCCAAACCCTGAAGCAATATAAAAAAACCACTGTATGAGAAATATGTAACTGGAAAAACTGCCCATGTCAAAGATTGCAGACACTCGATTGCTGAAAAAAACGGCAGCCAGGGAAACCTTGCGAGAAATAAAATTATTGCCCTCCGCTTTGTGTTTCAAGCTGGCACTTCTCAAAAGACTGTAAAAGCTTAAAAGGTGACATTCTTGGGAGTGTACAGATTTCAGCTGGTAGTCAAGGGGGAATTGTGGACTTCACCACAAGGTCCATTTCTGGAAAATGTGTGTCTTTTGTAGCTTAAATGGGGCTGTATTTTCATTCTTCTCTGTCTTTCTCTGTAAGGCGTGTGTTTTTTTTAAAAAAAAGATCTGGTCATAAATTGGAAACATCAACAGATAACCCTCTTGCTTAAAGTAAGTTGATGCTAGTCTGTTGTGAGAGTGCAGCCTGATTTGAAAGAACGGAAGCCGAAATCTTTCAGGGGCCAGAAGTGGCCCGTCTCCTTTAAATGCTGTGAACCAAATTTCAAAAAAGTTGGTTGAGCCAGGGCAAAGAGCTGGCCATTTCTAGGACAAAGAACTACGTTTGATTTAGTGTGTGGTGTCTGCATATTACCTCCCCCTCCTCTTGGCCTAGTGTTAACACTCTGCTGCTCTCTTTCTGTTCTGTTCCAGCCTACGACCAGCCCTGTTTGAATGTCAGGGACAACCCCTTTTTATAGTCAACAGGCTGGAAAAAAAACCCAACCAAATTTATTTACAAAGAGTTCAAACAAAAGTTAAACAAAAAGCTCAAGAGTTAAACCCAAAGTTCAAACAAGAGTTAAACAAGAATAACAGACCAGGACTCTAGCAGAAGCTCTTCAAACGGTTGCCTTCAGCAACCAGGACCTCCCACACCTTCCCCTTTTATCAGCAGTCCCAAGGCGTGGCTTCTCGTTGCCTTCTCCCGAGTAGCCTCATTGCCTTCCTCTGTTCTGCTCTGCTAGATTGCCTCTGGCTCCTAGTGTCCCTGAACAGAGCCAGCTGTGGATCACCTTCTTCCAATCCCTGGTGCTCACATGGCTGAGTCTGATGAAGAACAAGACGGGAGGGGCCAGGCTGAGAGTCCTGCAGTGCATCAGAGCCTCCCTCTGACACCAAAGGCTCTCCAAACCCCTCCTCCTCCTCTTCAGAATCATCCGACTCAGCTGCCGGAACCACAGGCTGACGCTGAATCACAACAGTTTCCCTCTTGACAATGGCTTGTTACATCCGCCTTTGCAGGGTTCCTGCATATATTAAGCTAAACCTGGGTGTGCAGACCCTCTCGTGTGAGTTCCCACAGCATTAAGCCTAACCCACGCTGTGGCTTGATGCAATCTGGAAACACTTGAGCACTGATGTCTAGGGAGATTCTCAATCGTCCAAGCCACGGTTTGTCCCAAAGATGCTCTTTTTTTTTTCTCCTCCCCAAAAGATACTGTGCTTTTTTTTTCCCTTTGAAAACGTTTCGCTTCTCAACCAAGAACCTTCTTCATGAACTGAAGAAGCTTCTAGGCTGAGAAGTGAAACCTTTTCAAAGGAAAAAAACAACAACAACTCCACTTGCCTTCTGGGACTTGAGCTTTTACTCTCCAGGGCTCCCTGGAGTTTCAGATCAGGCCTGGTTGAAACCCAACCCTGGATCCTCTGGGACTTTCTGACCTAATCCAGCTGGGCTTACGTGACGGTCTAAATAAAAGTCACTTCAGCATCAGCAATCCACCAGCAGCAGCAGTGGTCTTGTTTGAAAACTTTCTAAAAGCCGACGGACCGCTGGTTGTAATTCTGTTCAAGCTGCATCTTTTTTTAAAAAAAAAATTGGAAAAGGATATCTTTTTATGTTAGCCAGGAAAACCCTTTGCCCTTTTCTATCAGCTAAATAGCCTATTATGAGGAGAAACATAACAGCCTTTCGCTTCCATACAAACAGACCTTGCCCTTATCTCCAAGCAGAAGGCAAGGACAAAAAAAAAAAAGATAAAAGCCTTGCCAAAAGAGATAAGTGATTCCTCCTTGCCAGATTTCCTGCCATGTTTTCCTGGGAAGCGTCAGCCAAGGTACGGTCTGCTCAAAATGTAGCGTGCTGGAGCTGTTCCTACCCTCATTCTCGGCCCCTTCCTCTTTTTTAAACATTTGTTTATTTGTAGCCTGCTTTTTAATTCTTTTTTTTTTACAAATAACTCAAGGCGGCAAACATATCCGACACGCCTTCCTCCTTTTAATTTCTCCCACAACAACCCTGTGAGGTGGGGTTGGGCTGAGAGACAGGGACTGGCCAGCTGGTTTTCGTGGCTAAGATGAAACTAGAACTCCCCATCTCCTGGTGATTGACCCCAAAGTCACCCAACTGCTTTTCATAGCTAAGGCGGGATTAGAACTCAACGTCTCTTGGTGATGGGCCCAAAATCACCAACTGGTTTTCATGCCTAAAGCTGGACTAGAACTCCCAGTCTCCTGGTGATTGGCCCTAAGTCACCCAGCTGGCTTTCATGGTTAAGGCGGGACTAGAATTCACAGTCTCCAATTTTCTAACCTGGTGTCTTAACCACTAGACCAGGGGTAGGCAACCTCAGCTCTTTTATGACTCATGGACTTCAACTCCCAGAATTCCTGAGTCAGCTTGGGAGTTGTAGTCCATGAGTCAAAAAAGAGCCGAGGTTGCCTACCCCTGCACTAGACCAACCTGGCTCTTAAAACAGAACAGCTGAATGCAGCTGCAGTCTGAATCCTGAGGGTGTTCGAAGGCAATAAAATAAAATAAAATCTCCCTCAGTGCGTGCTGAGCTTATGGTGCCTTCCTGATTCTGTACTCATGTTTTTTTTGGGGGGCGCAAACATTGTGAAATTATTGGGCTATTCTCTTCAGAGATTGTCTTTTACTTTCTGGTCTAGCCCAGAATCCTGGTGTTCCTTGTGGTCTCCTTTCCATATGTTTCAATGGATCTGACCTTGTTTGACTCTCTCTTTGAGGTCCATCTGGGTTGAACTTAATTTCTATTAAGCCTTGATTTCTGCAGCGTTCGATGTGAGGCCAAGCTCTCTACCTACCTTATTGCTGAAAAACTTCGTTTCCCTTTGAATTTAAACTCTAAAAAAGAAAGGCGAGGCAGTAGAAAGTACACTGGTGTGTGTGTGTATGTGTGTGTGTGTGTGTGTGTGTGTGTGTGTGAATAAGTAAGGCTTTCGGATAGGGATGGACAGCTCTTCTAATTTAGAAACAATCCCGGGATTGGAAGGGACCTTGGAGGTCTTCTAGTCCAGCCCCCTGCTCAAGCAGGAGACCCTATGCCATTCCAGACAAATGGATGTCCAGTCTCTTCTTGAAAACCTCCAGTGATGGAGCACCCACAACCTCTGGAGGAGTTGCCCCAAAGAAGAGGGGGTCAAGCTATTCTCCAAAGTGCCCGAAGGCAGGACAAGAAGCAACGGATAGAAACTCATCAAGGAGAGAAGCAACCTGGAACTAAGGAGGAATTTCATGACAGTTAGAACAATTAACCAGTGGAACAACCTGCCTCCAGAAGCGGTGAATGCTCCAACACTAAGTTTTTAAGAAGACATTGGACAACCATTTGTCTGTAATGTCATGGGTTTCCTGCCTGTGCAGGGGGTTGGACTAGAAGACCTCCAAGGTCCCCTTCCTGTTATTCTATTCTATTCTATTCTATTCTATTCTATTCTATTCTATTCTATTCTATTCTATTCTATTCTATTCTATTCTGCTCTTATTCTATTCTATTCTATTCTATTCTATTCTATTCTATTCTATTCTATATTCCATTCCATTCCATTCCATTCCATTCCATTCCATTCTATTCTATTCTATTCTATTCTATTCTATTCTATTCTATTCTATTCTATTCCATTCCATTCCATTCCATTGTATTGTATTCTAGCTGTTCCACTGATTAATTGTTCTAACTATCAGGACATTTCTCCTTATTTCTAGGCTGGTCCTCTCCTTGATTCTTGATTAAAGAATGCTGAGGTCTGAGTATCAACTTTCTATTTCTGTTCTGCAAACACTTCAGGGCATTTCTTTGTTAATCACAATATTTCTGTCCTGAAGGCCACAGAATCCCAGAAAAGGACCTTCGGTGCAGGCTTATAATATCCGGCAACCCCATAGTTAGACTCTGCCTGGCCTCTCCAGTTCCTGAGTCAAATCTTTAATTACAAGACAAGGCCATTTCAGCCAGCACATGGGGGATAAATGTCCCCATGGTAACTGGGAAGCTTTTGAGGTTGCTTGGCTACCCGACCCCTTTTTAGGGCACTTCCCTCCTTGAAGCAGAGAACGAAGCCTCTGGCAGTAAATCAGTCCAGGGTTTGCATTGTCCCCTGGCAATTTGGGACCTTATTTACGATCCACACTTTCTCCTTGTCTTTCTTTTTGTCTTCCCAAATACGTAGGCTTTGTGACCCTTAAGCAGATTCTGGAGCTGGGCAGAGCAGGGAGGAAATTTAGGTTTAAACAAGGAAAGAACAAAAGCTTTTCCTGTCATATTTGGGGGAGGAAAAGGGCTCTTCAAATCAGCTTTGAGCCCTCGAGGCTTTGTTTTCATGAGTGAGAAAACTCAGAAGTGAGAGCATTTTTAAAGTCTTTCTTTCTTTCTTTCTTTCTTTCTTTCTTTCTTTCTTTCTTTCTTTCTTTCTTTCTTTCTTTCTTTCTTCTTTCTTTCTTTCTTTCTTTCTCCCTTCCCTTCCCATTTCTTTCTTTCTTTCTTTCTTTCTTTCTTTCTTTCTTTCTTTCTTTTTCTTTCTCCTTCCTTCTTCCCTTCCCATCTCTTTCTTTCTTTCTCTCTCTCTCTCCTTCCTTTCTTCCTTCTTCCCTTCCCTTCCCATTTCTTTCTTTCTTTCTTTCTTTCTCCTTCCTTTCTTCCTTCTTCCCTTCCCTTCCCATCTCTTTCTTTCTCTCTCTCTCCTTCCTTTCTTCCTTCTTCCCTTTCTTTCTTTCTCTCCTTCTTTTCTTCCTTCTTTCCTTCCCTTCCCTTCCCATCTCTCTCTTTTTTTTCCTTCCTTCCTTCCTTCCTTCCTTCCTTCCTTCCTTCCTTCCTTCCTTCCTTCCTATGCATCAGTATAAAATAATGGTGAAAATCTATGTGATCACTAAGAGTCAACAAGAAGCTGATGCTACATAATCAAACCCAATCCTTTAGGCACCTCAGTGGTTTGTTCTCCGAGCTTGTTTTAATAATATTACATTGAGACAAACCACAGCCAAAATCGAAAAGCCGAACTGCCAGTGTTTTCTATTATTTCGAGGGACCACAGCCTATTAAATGTTCAGGTCCCAGCTGACTTTGAAAAGCCAGCCTACCTTGGCCTATGGATGGACGTGCTTATGGCACTGCAAGCTTTTTCGATTCCTGTTAGGTCATATGGAAAACTCCCCATCCAATTCTTTATGTTCTAGCAAAATAAAGGGGCCCCAGTCGAGGGATGGCAAATACATCAGCAGTACAGAAGAGGAAACGCTGTCCTAAACATTCTGTTGAGAGAGAAAAAAATGACCTACTATTTCCTTTTTCCTTTGCCTGCTGATGGCTGCATTTCCTGGTCATAGAACAGACAGGTCTGAGCTGGATTTGCTAGGTTATCCGCAGGGTACGGTTAAAACCTTCCGTGGTTTAACTTAACCCTTAAATCCTAAATGTTTAATTGAAAAGGAACTGAAAAATGACCCATAGGAAGATCCCCCCCCCCAGGTAGACAATGTTTCTCTAGGTCAGCTCAGAGAGGGAAAGCGAGGAATTGTGATTGCAATGAAATCTATTTTTGTTTTAAAAGCAACTTCCAAGCGGGAAGCCAAGCCTTGAACCCAGTGGACAGAAAGCAGGTTATAGGGCAGGGGTAGGCAACCTCGGCTCTTTTATGACTCATGGACTTCAACTCCCAGAATTCCTGAGCCAGCCAAGCTGGCTGAGGAATTCTGGGAGTTGAAGTCCATGAGTCATAAAAGAGCCGAGGTGGCCTACCCCTGTTATAGGGCATTCCCAACGGGTGGGACAAGCAGAGCACAACCGAGCATCAGACTGGCCTGTTCCTCGGGCTGAGACTGTTGCCTGGATCAGAGTATTTCTCTCCTGAAACAAAGCCATAAATAAGTCAATAACCCTCTCTCGACTTCCCCCTTGCAAAATGGAGGAGGGTTTTGACTCTCGTACGGAATAACTCTTCCGACGGGTGGTACAAGCTGGGTGGTGGGTTGGACGAGATGACCCTTCCAACTCTGTTATTCTATTCTGTTAGTAAGTGTGTGATCAGAGCCTCGTGTGGCCAGAAAATCCACCACGTCATCACCATCTTCGTATGGTCACCTGCTTTTCAGAAGTACCTGGCCTTGCTCCTTCAGAGAAGGGGGTAACATACGTGTGTGTGTGTGTGTGTGTGTGTGTGTGTGTGTGTGTGTGTGTGTAGCAGGAAGCGGGCAGGGGGAGAGGTGGGCTGGGTTGAGAGAGAAAAACTGGCCCAAAATCACCCAGCTGGCTTTCAGGCCTCAAACGGGACTAGAACTCACCCTCTCCTGGTGATTAGCCCAAAGTCAGCCAGCTGGTTTTCACGCCTAAGACAACACTATAACTCATAGTCTCCTGTTTCTAGCCTGGGGTCTTAACTAACTTCACCAATCCCAGAACCTCAAAGCTGTGTGCTGGCACTGGGACTTGAGGGGGAGCAGGAGAAAATTGTAAATTGGGGACTACAATTGTCTCCTGCTCCCCACCCCCACAAGTCCCAGAACACAGCTTTGAGGTTCTAGAGGGGTTAAAGGTACCAGGCTAGAAAGCAGGAGACCGTGAGTTCAAGTCCTACCTTAGGCATGAGAGCCAGCTGGGTGACTTCGGGCCAATCACCAGGAGACTGTGAGTTGTAGTTCCACCTTAGGCATGAGAGCCAACTGGGTGCCTTCAGGCCAATCACCAGGAGACTGTGAGTTCTAGTCCCGCCTTAGCCATGCAATCCATCTGGGTGACTTTGGGCCAATTACCAGGAGACGGTGAGTTCTAGCCCCACCTTAGCCATGCAACCCAACTGGATGACTTTGGGCCAATCACCAGGAGACTGGGAGTTCTAGTCCCGCCTTAGCCATGCAATCCATCTGGGTGACTTTGGGCCAATTACCAGGAGACGGTGAGTTCTAGCCCCACCTTAGCCATGCAACCCAACTGGATGACTTTGGGCCAATCACCAGGAGACTGGGAGTTCTAGTCCCGCCTTAGCCATGCAATCCATCTGGGTGACTTTGGGCCAATTACCAGGAGACAGTGAGTTCTAGTCCCACCTTAGCCATGCAACCCAACTGGATGACTTTGGGCCAATCACCAGGAGACTGGGAGTTCTAGTTCCGCCTTAGGCATGCAAGGCAACTGGGTGACTTTGGGCCAGTCTCTTTCAGCCCAACCCACCTCACAGGGTTCTTGTTGTGGGGACAATAGGAGGAGGACGTTCTGTCGGATATGTTCACCACCTTGCGTTCTTTGTAAAAATAATAAAGGTGAAATAAATGAACTTTAAGGTAAAGGTAAAGTTTCCCCCGCACATGCGTGCTAGTCGTTTCCGACTCTAGGGGCCGCTGCTCATCTCCGTTTCAAAGCCGAAGAGCCAGCGCTTGTCCGAGGACGTCTCCGTGGTCATGTGGCTGGCATGACTAGACGCCAAAGCTGCACGGAACGCTGTTACCTTCCCACCATATTGGTCCCTATTTTTCTACTTGCATTTTTACGTGCTTTCGAACTGCTAGGTTGGCAGAAGCTGGGACGAGTAACAGGCGCTCCCTCTGCTACGCGGCACTCGGGATTCGACCTGCCAAACTGCCGACCTTCAGATCGACAAGCTCAGCAAAGTCAGTCCGCATGCAACTTTCCCCTGCTTGATGCCTTCCAGGTGTGCTGTAGAGTTATAATGCGACGCATAGAGATAATACCAGTTTGGAGAGCTTGATGTGGTTGCCTTCTCTTCCGCTATTCCTCTCCTTAACGTAACAGCCTTCAAAACACAATCTTGTCGGATTTGGCCGGAAAAATCATCTATGCCTCTTGCTTCCTTTCCTCCCTCTTTCCTCGTTGTGCCCCGTTGCTCCCTTTCCCCCCCCTCCTTTTGCTGTGTTGAAAACAAAGGGATCCCACCGCACCAGAGAAGTCCAGCCTTAACCAACCTGCTTCTTTTCCAAATATTATATATATATCCCAACTGAATTTCGCGGCTTATCCTGAGCTGTAGTTTGTTCAACCAGGACTTGAGATACGAATCGTAACTTCTTGAGGTCCCCAAAACACGCTAAATCTTAATCCACAGGGATCATATATAGAGGCTTAATGTGTTTTCTCTGGATTTTTGTCCAGTTGACTTGTTTTGTAATTTTTTTTTAAATTCCATTTGTATCCCGCCCTTCTCCGAAGACTCAGGGCGGCTTACAAGCTTAGCAGTAGCCTTCATTCTATGTATATGCCTGCTTATTAGGGCTTTCACACACACCCCAAGCGGCATTATTACAAAGTCAGCTTAATTGCCCCCAACAATCTGGGTCCTCATTTTACCTACCTTGGAAGGATGGGAGGCTGAGTCAACCTTGAGCCTGGTGGGACTCGAACCTGCACTAATTGACTCGAACCTGCACTAAATGCAGGTAATTTCCCCACTCAACCCTAAGCTATCTATTCGGCTTCCAACTAAGACAGATTTAGTAACTTGAAATTCTCAGACCCAGCTAAACACAAGCTAGCGCTCAACTCCATCCAATTTACTATTTCTGGGAATCCTGCAGTTTAGCAAACCCAGTCATTTCCTCTTGGTCCTTTCTTCTTCATCTGGGCTTCCCTTGTAGCCCTCTCAAACCTTTGTATTGTTGTTTTTTTTCTGCATATCAATTTACTTTTTCCCCAATGATGACGATCCAAGCCATTGAAACGAAGTTCAATTTGGTTTGAGCTTTTCATCAACCACCCAAACCTGGAAATCAAACTAATGCTTTTAAGTCCAGGAAAGAGACATCTGGCTGAGAAAAACATCCCCCCACTCCTCCTAATACCTGGCAATTCACACAGCTGTGTCTCCTGCCAATCCCTTCTTCCCCATTTAATCATACTAAGTGTCTTAGTCTTTACAATGACGGAAAGCTTTTAAAAAATAGTCTTTTTTTTTAAAAAAAAAATGTCCAGCAAATAACATTGAAAAAAATAAATATTTCAAAACTAGGTGGAGAGTTGAGGAAAAAATAATAATAATTGTTCACTGTTTGTTTGTTTTTGCTATCTAAACAAGTCGTGTTCTTTACGGATAACCACACTGAAAACATGAAAAGGAGACATATATAATTTCATATATATACACATATATTATAAATATGCAGATATATAGAATACACCAGATCTTTGAGAACACTGTTGATGAAGACAGATTTTTCTTAAGTTACAGCGTGAAATAATAATAATAATAAAAAAAACACACAGTACCAGAATTATCCCTGCTTTGAATCCACCGAAGTGAAGTAAAAAGCAATGCTTGCAAACGGAGAAGAGAACCAGGTCAGGCTTTGACAAATAGAAGGTCCTCTGCTGGATTTTAAAACCTGGGGTGGATTTTTTTTTTTTTTTAAATTTGGCGGACAAAAAAATAAAAAGTCAACCCTGAAAGGGCCACTTTGGAAGCAAAAAATCCAGTCCCAATTTTCACCGCAACTTAAGGATCGTAATTACATCATTTAAAAATAAGGCAGCGCAGCGGAGCCCGAACGGCAAACACCCCCCCCCCCCAAACATTGAGAAGTTTGTCCTGACGAAGATCAGCCAGAAGACAGAAATCTTCTTGGAATAATTTTTTTTTTAAGAGGAGAAGCGGTCAAAGAAATAGCTATCTAGTGGAGGCCATAAAGGAAGAAATTGCTATTTCCACAGGCCGCTAGGTCAATTCTAATTTTGTTCAAGGGCATCTTTAAAAGAGAGAAGAGAGAGACAACCAGAGTAGTGATAGGAAAAGTAAAGGAAGTTTAGACACGGGAAGATTTCCCCCCCCCTATAACATTCCATAAAACCTGGTCCAGGCTCCCAACTTCCCTGAAGAAGTACCCAACCTCTTACATCTTCACATTACTAATAAAACACAACCCACCCCACCCCGATCATCTCGGCATAACACCCCCCCCCCAAAAGTGAGAGCCCCCACTCAATATTTACAAGAAAAACAAAGCTGAGTCCCCACCCCGCCCCACCCCAACAAAGCATCATCTCTTGATTTTCCAGTCTCTGTTTCCAGGAGGAGGAGGAGGGGGGAAAAAAATAAATCCTTAGGCGTCCTCTAAAAACTAACTTCAGAAAAAGGGGGAGCTGATTTCCCCCCCTCCTCCGCTCCCGAAGAAAGAGCAGCCATCTAAAAACTAACTTCAGAAAAAGGGGGAGCTGATTCCCCCCCCCTCCTGAAGAAGGAGCAGCCATCTAAAAACTAACTTCAGAAAAAGGGGGAGCTGATTCCCCCTCCTCCGCTCCCGAAGAAGAAGCAGCCATCTAAAAACTAACTTCAGAAAAGGGGGAGCTGACATCCCCCCCCCCGTCCTCCGCTCCCGGAAAAAGGAGCAGCGCAGCCAGGCACTCCATGAGGGCTAGTCGAATGCGAAGTCCATACATACAAAGAAGAATTCTCCAAGGAAAGGAAGAGTCTCGGATTTTCCTCCTTTTTAAAAGTTTTTTTTTCTCTTTTTCTTTTTCTTTTTCCCTTTCTCCCCCTCGAAAGTCACCAAAAAAAATAAGGGGGGAGAGGAAGGCTCCTCCCGTCTTCCTCCGACGACCACCCACCCACCCACCCGCTTGGCCAATTCTTCCTTCTCGGCTCCGCGACGGGTGGCTGGCTCAAAGGGACACCCCCCCCCCGCTTCAGGCTGCCAGGCACTCCATGAGGGCTAGTCGAATGCGAAGTCCATACATACAAAGAAGAATTCTCCAAGGAAAGGAAGAGTCTCGGATTTTCCTCCTCTTTTTTGTTTTAACTTTTTTTTTTAGTTTTTTTTCTTTTCTTTTTTCCTTTCTCGAAAGTCACCCCCCCCCCAAAAAAAAAAAAAAAAAAACAAGGGGGGGAGAGGAAGGTTCCTCCCGTCTTCCTCCGAGGATGGAAGTTTTTAAGAAGAGACTGGGCAGCCATTTGTCTGAAACGGGATAGGGTTTCCTGCCTGAGCAGGGGGTTGGACTAGATGACCTCCAAGGTCCCCTTCCAACTTATTATTACTGTTATTATTATCAGCCACCCCACCTGCCCGCCCGGCCGGCCGGCCCTTGGCCAACTCTTCCTTCTCGGCTCCGCGACGGGTGGCTGGCTCAAAGGGACCCCCCCACCCACCCCCACCCCCCGCTTCAGGCTGCCCGGCCGCCCTTCGCTCAGACGTAGTTCTTCTTGTCGTACTCCCCTCCGGCTCCGTTGGAAACCGGGCCGACGGGACGCCGGTGAGCCGAGTACTTGACCGGGAAGCCGCCGCTCTGGTCCTTCCAAGCCGAGGCGCCGCAGATGAGCGCGCCGCCCAAGAGGAGCAGCGTGGCGGCCGCCCAGCCCAGGTAGAGCGCGGCGCCCATCTCCCGCTTCTTGGAGGGCTCCACGTTGGGGTCGTAGAAGTTGCTGATGATGGTGTTGGCGAACCAGGAGGGGGGCACCAGCACCAGGAAGCCGCAGACCCCGAAGAGGCCGCCTCCGATGCCGGCGATCCAGTCCTTGACTTTGGCCCCTTGCAGGCAGGTGGTGCACTGAGCTCCGGTCACCGTCATCAGCAAGGCCACCAAGCCCAGCACCGCGCCGATGACCATCAGGGTCCGGCCGACTTGGATCTGCGGGCTGAGCGCCAGGATGGAGTCGAAGATCTTGCACTGCATCTGCCCGGTGCTCTGCACCACGCAAGCCATCCACAGCCCTTCCCAGGTGGTCTGCGACACCACCAGGTGACCCTCGATGAAAGCCGAGACTTGCCAGGAAGGCAGGGCGGCCACCACGATGGCCCCGATCCAGCCCAGCACGCACAGGGCCAGGCCCAACAGCTGGATCCCGGCAGATGCCATCCAGGTCCCAAGCAAAGCGCCTTGAAGGGTGGCTGGGCGGGTGGGTGGCTGGACGCCTCGCTTTCGGCTCGCCTGCCTGGCTTTCTGGCCGTCGGTCTCCCCTTTTTTGGGAACGCTTTCCTTTCTCTGCCCGTCGGGATGGGTGGTGGGGGTGGTGTAGGGGTGGGAAACAAACTCCGCTCCTCCGCTCCCGTTTCACACGTTCTTGCCTTGCTTTGGGGCGCAAGGATGCCCGGCTCGCCTTTTATAGTGGCGCGATGCGCTGCCCAGCCGGGCGCGCTCTCTGCCCTCCCCGTCGAAGAGAAGGCGAGAAAGACGCTCCCTCCCTCCCTCTCCACCGGCCAATCGGAAAAAAGCAACGGCTTGCCCGCAGCCCAATCGGAAGACACACACACACACACACACACACACACACACACACAGTGACACACAAAGAGACAGACAGACAGACAAAGTTGCATTATTACAAAGTCTCCAAAAAGGATAAGGCGGGTGACTCAGGGTGGGGCCCGCTGGTAGGGGTTTTTTTTTTGGGAGGGGGTGTGGATGAACAGGAGAAAGTGTCTTTGGGGCGGGGGGGGGGAGGCTCCGTCTGACACTGCCCTTTCTTCCCCTTTGCAAGGCCCGGGAGGCGAGGGAGAGGGCCAGGGGTACTTCCCAGATTTTGCAAAAAAAGGAAGGAAAAAAAGAAGCATCGCTGCGGAGGCGAGACCAGCGGTGGACACACGGCGCCTCCGTGTGCAACGTGGGTCAGGCAGGGCAGAGAGGAAAAAGGGCAAGAGCCTGTCTTGCAAAACCCGGTCTCCTGCCCCTGATGCCCCTTATGAGAGGGGGGGGGGGCTAGAGAGAGAGAAAAAAGAGGGACAGAGACAGAGAAAGAGGGAGAGAGAGAGAGAGAGAGAGAGAGAGTGGGGGACACACAGAGTAAGAAAGACAGAGAGAGTGGGGGACACACAGAGTAAGAAAGACAGAGAGAGGGGGGACACACAGAGAGTAAGAAAGACAGAGAGAGAGAGAGAGTGGGGGATACACAGAGAGTAAGAGAGAGAGAGAGAGAGTGGGGGACACACAGAGAGTGAGAAAGACAGAGAGAGAAAAAGGGAGAGAGAGAGAGTGGGGGACACACAGAGAGTAAGAAAGAGAGAGAGAGAGAGAGGGGGGACACACAGAGAGTAAGAAAGACAGAGAGAGAGAGAGAGGGGGGATACACAGAGAGTAAGAGAGAGAGAGAGAGTGGGGGACACACAGAGAGTGAGAAAGACAGAGAGAGAAAAAGGGAGAGAGAGAGAGTGGGGGACACACAGAGAGTAAGAAAGAGAGAGAGAGAGAGAGGGGGGGGGACACACAGAGAGTAAGAAAGACAGAGAGAGAGAGGGGGGACACACAGAGAGTAAGAAAGACAGAGAGAGAGAGAGGGGGGGGATACACAGAGAGTAAGAGAGAGAGAGAGAGAGTGGGGGACACACAGAGAGTGAGAAAGAGAGAGAGAGAGAGAGTGGGGGACACACAGAGTAAGAGAGAGAGAGAGAGGGGGGGACACACAGAGAGTAAGAAAGACAGAGAGAGAGAGAGGGGGGGATACACAGAGAGTAAGAGAGAGAGAGAGAGAGAGTGGGGGACACACAGAGAGTGAGAAAGACAGAGAGAGAAAAAGGGAGAGAGAGAGAGTGGGGGACACACAGAGAGTAAGAAAGAGAGAGAGAGAGGGGGGGGACACACAGAGAGTAAGAAAGACAGAGAGAGAGAGGGGGGACACACAGAGAGTAAGAAAGACAGAGAGAGAGAGGGGGGGGGATACACAGAGAGTAAGAGAGAGAGAGAGAGAGTGGGGGACACACAGAGAGTGAGAAAGAGAGAGAGAGAGAGAGTGGGGGACACACAGAGAGTAAGAGAGAGAGAGAGAGAGAGAGAGAGTGGGGGACACACAGAGTAAGAAAGAGAGAGGGAGAGAGAGAGAGAAGGCCAGTCAAAGCCAGTTGATTCTACTTTTATTGTTGCAATATTATTTTCCAGCAGTGGATTTTTAAGAGGGAATTTTTGCAAAAAAAGAAAAAAAAGAAAAACAGTAGCCAACTAGTTAGTTGCCAAGTTTTATTTAAATTTCCCTTCCCCGGGCAATCTGGTAGCATTGATTTACGCTACCTGTTCTGTAATCAAGATACAATGATTTCGCTTTTAAGAAAAAGCGCAAGGTTGCAACCGTGTGCGTAAGCTTTGCCCGCAAAAGCTCGCTAATATTTCTTGTGGGTTAGGCCACAGTTTTGAGTGGTTTGTTTTACGGACTGTACTTTTATCGGTCAATGATGGAAATCCAGGTCTGCCTGTAGCATGGGCCTAGAAAAATGGATAGATAAATGGTACTTTAATGATAAAAGGGTGGGGAAGAAACTCACCATTTTGAATGATTGGTTTTGCATGTGTGTATGCGTGTGGCTGGAAAGCACTCAGGGTCAAAGATGTTTCTTTAATTCTGTTGTTTTTTTTCCAACTAGGCTTTTAAAGGATGCATGCTCAGCATTCTCCTTTCTGGGAATTGATGTTATTATTATTAATATTATTCTAAAAAATGATTTATAAGGTTTACAAATCAGCTGGCTCCAAGGTTCTAGAATCTAGAAGCTTTGGAGTCATATGTTTTCAACCTTCCCATGTGCAACTTGTGGAATTAAAGTACAAAAAGGCAGGTTTCCGATTAATCCGATTAATGTTAGGGGGAAAAAAACTGAACAGTGGAAAGTGGGACGTGGGTTTCTTGGCTGGAAGTTTTTAAGCAAAAAAACCCCCTCTTTTTTTGAGTAGCAGGAAAGATTTGACAGTTTTAGTGGACTTTTCTGACTTTATGATGTAAGGATTCTGGACCATTTTTTATTGAGTCAGTTGATGTTTAGATCATCTGGCGTGCCTTTTCAGAGTTCAGTTCAGTTTTGAAATATCTAGTGTTTATCGGATGATTTTTTTTTCTTGCTGCCTGCTATCCTCCTCTCTCAGCTGTTTATAATAAAACACACACACACACACACACACACACACACACACACACACACACACAGAAAGCCAGAAGTAAGAAACACAACAACCAAATAGAGAATATTTGTAGCTCCGGGTTGAACTATGGAGTCCTTGATACCTTCTGAGCTTGGTATGAAATGTCTGCAAGAAAACAACCAAGCTCAGAGCGCACCAAGCATTCCACCCAACAATCCAAAACTATTAAAACCAACAAGTAAATATTTCTTTTCAAGGGTTATGTTTTGCAAATTGTCCCAAAACTTTAGAATTGAGATTCGTAAAGTTGAAATGAAAAACACGTTCGACCTTCAGAGTGAGTCAAATCTCTCCAGGTCTCAGACACGGTAGAATAAATAAAAAACATTTCTTCGGGTAATCTTATTGTTTTAATTTTGTCCAAAGGACATCAAGTACAATTGATGTACTTCTGCATCCCCTTCCTTTAACCGTATCTCGCTTCCCAACTGTACATCTGAATCAAAATGGTGAGGGATAAAAGGATTTTTATGCGAAGGGGGGGAAATGGACCGATGGCCGGGAACATAGGATTCTCTCAAGAATATTAAAGGATGCTCAAGATGGGAAAATATCCTGTAGTGAGATTTGTCTATTTGTTTGAAAAAATTATACTGAAGGCTGAGCCAAAAGCAACTTTTTTCCCATCAGCTTGTTCACAAAGGGATGTAGTAAATATTTATTATCCAGCAATGTGCCATCTCGTTATCTTACGTTTGCAAGGGATTTTACCCCATAGAACAGACAGCAACGTTGTTTTGAGAACACCTAATTCCTTTTGGCTAGGAAGGATTGGGAAGGGAATGGGGGGAGGAGGCCAATCTGGCATTTGAAAAGTCTGTTTCCCCCCCCCCATTTGTTAGGATAAAGCATTAGATCTCTCTCTCAAGATACTATTGGTTTGTTTCAGGACAAGTCCTCTCTCAATAAAGCTAAATTTCTTGCATCTAAGCTGCTTTAAACCCGCTGGAGGCTCAGGAAAAGAAACTTTTGCTTACTAATAATAAGTCGCTGGTACAAATACATTCCTCAAGTAGATTAAAAAAAAAAACCCACAACCCAGCATCTTTGAGCTAAGGAGTGGTCTTGAGTGTTCCCTGTTTCTAGCTCCGAAACTGCTATTTTTATTTTCATTCCCCACCATCTGTGGAGATTCTCAGTTCTCCAGGTTGTAGCTGTCTCAAAAGGTGTGCAACCTTAAGGAAAAAGACATTTCGCTTCTCATCCCAGAAGCTTCATCGGTTCTGGCAGAACGGTGACCTAATCCTTCATTTTTCCCCCCACCATCCATTCAGAACTGATGAAGCTTCTGGGATGAGAAGTGAAACGTCTTCTTCCTCAAGGGAAAACAACAACGACAACAGTCCAGTTGCCTTTTGAAAAAGCACCTTTTTTGAAACTCCCCACAAGTATTATTCAATTTCTTTTTGATTCGGTGGAAATGCCGGAGCTTTTTTTTACCTTTGTGCTTGTGAATGACAAAACGTTTTTTTTATATATTTATTTATTTTGGGGGGGGGAATGATCTGTGAAACTTTTGTGACCTTCTGACAAGCAAGTCAATGGGGAAGCCAGATTCACTTAACAACCGTGTTACTCGCTTAAGCACTGCATTGATTTACTTAACAACTGTGGCAAGAAAAGTGGGGTCGTAAAGTGGGGGCAAAACTCTCTTGACAGCTGTCTCACCTGGAAATTTTGGACTCAGTTGTTGTGGCTGTTAAGTCAAGGACTAACTGTACTGCAGTGGCAAAGCACTTCAGAACAGCTGCCAAGAAAACTACATGGATGTAGTTGAGGGGAGCTTGAATAGAATAGAATAGAATAGAATAGAATAGAATAGAATAGAATAGAATAGAATAGAATAGAATAGAATAGAATAGAATAGAATAGAATAGAATTAGAAATAGAAATAGAAATAGAAATAGAAATAGAAATAATAGAAATAGAAATAGAAATAGAAATAGAAATAGAAATAGAATGGAATGGAATTGGATGGAATGGAATGGAATGGAATGGAATGAAATAGAATAGAATAGAATAGAGATAGATAGGATAAGGTAGAATAGGAATAGGAATAGAATAGAATAGAATAGAATAGAATAGAATAGAATAGAATAGAATAGAATAGAATAGAATAGAATAGAAATAGAATGGAATGGAATGGAATGGAATGGAATAGAATAGAATAGAATAGAATAGAATAGAATAGAATAGAATAGAAATAGAAATAGAAATAGAAATAGAAATAGAAATAATAGAAATAGAAATAGAAATAGAAATAGAAATAGAAATAGAAATAGAAATAGAATGGAATGGAATTGGATGGAATGGAATGGAATGGAATGGAATGGAATGAAATAGAATAGAATAGAATAGAATAGAGATAGATAGGATAAGGTAGAATAGGAATAGGAATAGAATAGAATAGAATAGAATAGAATAGAATAGAATAGAATAGAATAGAATAGAATAGAATAGAATAGAATAGAATAGAATAGAATAGAATAGAAATAGAATGGAATGGAATGGAATGGAATGGAATAGAATAGAATAGAATAGAATAGAATAGAATAGAATAGAAATAGAAATAGAAATAGAAATAGAAATAGAAATAATAGAAATAGAAATAGAAATAGAAATAGAAATAGAAATAGAAATAGAATGGAATGGAATTGGATGGAATGGAATGGAATGGAATGGAATGGAATGGAATGAAATAGAATAGAATAGAATAGAATAGAGATAGATAGGATAAGGTAGAATAGGAATAGGAATAGAATAGAATAGAATAGAATAGAATAGAATAGAATAGAATAGAATAGAATAGAATAGAATAGAATAGAATAGAATAGAATAGAATAGAATAGAATAGAATAGAAATAGAATGGAATGGAATGGAATGGAATGGAATAGAATAGAATAGAATAGAATAGAATAGAATAGAATAGAATAGAAATAGAAATAGAAATAGAAATAGAAATAGAAATAATAGAAATAGAAATAGAAATAGAAATAGAAATAGAAATAGAATGGAATGGAATTGGATGGAATGGAATGGAATGGAATGGAATGGAATGGAATGAAATAGAATAGAATAGAATAGAATAGAGATAGATAGGATAAGGTAGAATAGGAATAGGAATAGAATAGAATAGAATAGAATAGAATAGAATAGAATAGAATAGAATAGAATAGAATAGAATAGAATAGAATAGAATAGAATAGAATAGAATAGAATAGAATAGAATAGAATAGAATAGAATAGTGGAATGGAGAATAGAATAGAATAGAATAGAATAGAATAGAATAGAATAGAATAGAATAGAATAGAATAGAATAGGAGGAATGGAGAATAGAATAGAATAGAATAGAATAGAATAGAATAGAATAGAATAGAATTAATAATGGAATGGAACAGAACAGAATAGGATAGAATAGAATAGAAGCTGGAAGGGACCTTGGAGGTCTTCTAGTCCAGCTCTCTGTGCAAGCAGGAGAACCTAGACTGTCTCAGAGAAGTGACTGTCTAGCTTCTTCTTAAAAACCTCCAGTGATGGAGCGCCCACGATTTCTGGAGGGAAGCTGTTCCACCGGTTAATTGTCCTCACTGTCAGGAAATTTCTCCTTAAATCCAGGTTGCCTCTCTCCTTGATCAATTTCCAACCATTGTTTTTCGTCCTGCCCTCTGGTGCTTTGGTGAACAAGGTGACCCCCTCATCCTTGTGGCAGCCCCTCAAATAGTGGAAGACTGCTATCCTGTCTCCCCTAATTCTCCTTTTCTTTAGACTAGCCAAACTCAAGTCCTGCAGCCGTTCATATTTTTTTAGTTCCAGGTCTTTGATCATCTTAGTTGCTCTTCTCTGAATTTTTTCCAAACTCTCAATATCTTGTTTGTGATGTGGTAACCAAAATTGGCTGCAGTGTTCCAGGTGTGGTCTCACTCGGGTTTTTATAAAGCGGTACTAATACTTCATGTAATCTTGATTGTATGCCTCTGTTTATACAACCCAGGATTGTATTAGCTTTTTTGGCTGCTGCCGCACACGGCTGGCTCATAGTCAAGTGATCGTCCACTAGGACTCCAAGGTCCCTCTCACAGTTAACTGTTTTTAAGCCAAGTCTCGCCCAATCTGTACTTGTACCTTTGATTTTTCCTGCCTAAATGTAAAACTTTGCTTTTCTCCACATCGAAACATTAAACATTAAAACAAAACAAAAAAAACCCCCAAGACTTTATGAGTGAATCAGTTTGGGTGAAAACCTGCGACGTGTCCCAGAACGTATGATATAAGGAAGCCAAACCTGGTCATATCCTTCAATGTGCAATGCGAAGCATGCCACTCCTGATTTCCCGGTGCCTGATCATGCAGTTTGCTCAATTGGTCAAGCCTATAAAAGGAAACGCTCCAGAAGGGTGCCCGTCTCAACCACAAATGCTTCATCTTTTGTGGGCAGAAGGAAGTGACGCGGTGCACACCAAACGGTGCATGCGAGGAACGATAAACAGATGTGTAGAAAGAGGATCATGAGGTTGATTTGGTCATCGGAAAGCTTGCACCTCCAGGTTCCTTTCAGTCTGGAACATCTGCAAATATGGGCATCTTCCCTTAATTATTCCCATGTTCTGTACCCAGCTGAAGACCCACAACCAGCCCCCGAAAGGATAGAAGGACCTATTCAGATCAAAAATGCCAGCTGGGTAGGGGAAAACAAACCCATAATGCACAGACATGTCATGAGAAGCTGACTGCAAAAATAGGAATCCTAAACAGATAATATCGTTTTCTGATCTCCATGTGGCCGGCAGGATTTGAAGCTCCGCTTGAGGGAAATGGTGCTTTTTCTACTAATTAAAAAAAAAACAAATGTGTTTTGTAGAAAGAAATCTCAAATAACGTTCAGATATTAAGTGTGAGAAAAGGAGAAATTATTAAGTACGGTTATATTAAGCAACAAGTCACAAGCAGGATAATATCCAGCATGGTCCTGTATGTCAGGAAGAACGGACGATATTATACAATCCAGATAGTCCTCAACAGAGGGATAGAGTCGAGATCACGTGAAGTGTTAATACCACTTTACACTGCCTTGGTAAGGTGACACTTGGAATATATTGCATCTGGTTTGGGTCATCACGATGTAAAAAAAGATGTTGAGACTCTAGAAAGAGTGCAGAGAAGAGCAACAAAGTTGATTGGGGGACTGGAGGCTAAAACATACGAAGAACGGTTGCTGGAATTGGGTATGTCTAGTTTAATGAAGAGAAGGACCAGGGGGGACAGGATAGCAGTCTTCCAATATCTCAGGGGCTGCCCCAAAGAAGAGGGAGTCAATCTATTCTCCAAAGCGCCCGAAGGCAGGACAAGAAGCAACGGATGGAAACTCATCAAGGAGAGAAGCAACCTGGAACTAAGGAGAAACTTTCTGACAGTCAGAACACCTAACCTGCCTCCAGAAGCTGTGATTGCTCCAACACTGGAAGTTTTTAAGAAGAGACTGGACAGCCATTTGTCTGAAATGGTATAAGGTTTCCTGCCTGAGCAGGGGGTTGGACTAGATGACCTCCAAGGTCCCTTCCAACTTTATTGTTGTTGTTGTTGTGTTGTTTACAACTGAGAAGGTTGCAAATGATGATCACATGACCTTGGAAGGCTACAAACATTGTCAAATACATGCTGGTTTCCCAAGTGCTTGAGTTTTGATCATGTAACCACGGGGATGCTACTGCGATGGTTGTAAGCATGAGGACCGGCTCTGTGCCACTTATTTCAGTGGCATTGTAACTTCAAGCAGTTAAATGAATAAGTCGACGATTACCTGTATATTCTAGCCTTCCTCAAACCAACCTCTCATCCCCATTAAAACTTTAAACTGAATATGCTTGCTTAACGTGATACAGATGATAGCAAAGCTGTAAACAATCAGCAATAAGTCAGTTGTAGAAGCTATAGATCAAATTAAAATATAATTCTATAAGCAAAAAAAGCCAGATCTTGGAAAACTACCCATGGCCAACTCACCGCAGCCAGCTCCCCATGGCTAACACTCCACGGCCGTGAAAGCCAGTGGGTGACTTTGGGCCAATCACCAAGGCATTCTGAGTTCTAGTCCCACCGTAGGTATGAAAGCTGACTGGCTGACTGGATGCAACAGCGTAGACTTATCTGCTGGCCAATTGCCATCCGTCTGGGTGGAGACAGAATTGAACCAAACAGGCTTCCCACCGTTGAAAACAGCTCTGGTTGCTAGTCCCTAGCAGCAGTTTAAAAACGTCTATAAGTAGCCTATTAATTTCCAGAATATTGTAAACATCCCCTGACCTTCGGCACCACTTATCTAAACACTATTGTATTAAGAATCTGGTGGCAGAGATCAAAAAGACCATTGTCTACGCAGACCCTTTGGCAAAAACGAAGATTAAAACTTATCTGCAGGCGGCCACATGGGGTCCAGCCTATTTTTTTTTCCCCTGAGCTTGCCCAGTTTCCCGAAGGAATAGATGAACTTGAGAGAACCTAAAAGATTTCTATCCTTTTGAGAAGCTCAGGGCTTAGGTGTGAAAATGAGCAGAGCTGCCCCTGTCTGCATGAAAACGACATGTAGTATCACTGGAGGTTTTCAAGAACAGACTGGGCAGGGTTGGACTAGAAGACCTCCAAGGTCCCTTCTGCCTTTGTTCTGATTTATTGATTGAGCTCCTTTAAACTGCCTAATTCCATGCAATCAGAGCTACTTTGGGCCCTGCAGGGATTGGGGATTACGAACATCCTCATCCATAGATTTGAAAGGGCATCTAGTTAGGAAGTTTAAGCTTGGGTGTCAAGCTCAAAAAACACTCTATTCACACGGCACTTTTAATCCGGTTTGTTGTTGTTAGTTGCGAAGTCATGTCTGACCCATCGCAACCCCATGGACCACGTTCCTCCAGGCCTTCCTGTCCTCTACCATCTTCTGGAGTCCATTTAGGCTCACGCCTACTGCTTCAGTGACTCCATCCAGCCACCTCATTCTCTGTCGTCCCCTTCTTCTCTTGCCCTCAACCTTTCCCAGCATGAGGCTCTTCTCCAGTGAGTCCTTCCTTCTCATTAGGTGGCCAAAGTCTTTGAGTTTTAGCTTCAGGATCTGGCCTTCTAAAGAGCAGTCAGGGTTGATCTCCTCTAGGACTGACCGGTTTGATCGCCTTGCAGTCCAAGCGACTCGCAGGAGTCTTCTCCAGCACCAGAGTTCAAAGGCTTCAATTCTTTGGCGCTCGGCCTTTCTTATGGTCCAGCTTTCACTGCCATACATTGCAACTGGGAAGACCACGGCCTTGACTATACGCACTTTTGTTGTCAGGGTGACGTCTCTGCTTTTTAGTGTGCTGTCTAGATTTGCCATGACTTTCCTCCCCAGGAGCAAGCGTCTTTTCATTTCTTGGCTGCAGTCCCCGTCTGCGGTGATCTTGGAGCCCAGGAAAATAAAATCTGTTTTTTAATCCGGTTATTGCGGCAAATTTCCCCTTTTTACCGGGCCGTGTTTCATGTGACCCCAGAAAAGGGCTGAATGCAGTAACTGCCAGGTTATGCAAAGATGGCATTGCAAAAAACTAAAGAGGAAATTAAATTGCAGTGCACTTAAAAAGACAATTTTTTTAAAAAAAAATAAAATAAACAAAAAAGACAATTAAATCCGGGAGGACACGAAACTCTGGCAACACCCAGAGTTTGACTCATCCCTGCCTTCTCTTTTCCAAAATGCAGCCCCCCTCGCTTATTTTAGCCCAGGGGGTCTTCAAACCTGGCCCTTTTATGACTTGTGGACTTCAACTCCCAGAATTCCTCAGCCAGCGTGCCTGGCTGAGGAATTCTGGGAGTTGAAGTCCACAAGTCATAAAAGGGCCAAGTTTGAAGACCCCTGTTTTAGCCCCTCCCTTGACTTGGCAAAAAAAAAAAAAAAAAGAATCGCCTCCCGGAATAAAGATGTCCTTGGTAGCTTCACAAGGAAACAAAAAAAGGAAGGGGGGGAAAGTACCGCTCTAGGCCTCGCATTCTATGGCCCGAATCGCTCTCGTTCGCTTCAAAGGCACGGCGGCTGGGACCATCGAGACGAGAGCGCTATAGAAGGGCCGCGAGGGATGTGGGACTGAAGCGGGGCTGGGACCGCCAATTCCTCGCCTCCTTCCGCATTTCTGGGCCCAGCTGCGGACGGAGCGACGGCTCGGGGCGAGGCAAGGTAAAGGGGATGCTCGGCCCGGGCTCTCTGGCTTTTCCCTGGGTGGGCAAGGGACGGGTTTGCCTTCATTGCACAAAGCGGCTGGCAGGAGCAAAGTTGCCCCGGGCTGCAAAAGCAATGGGTGTGTGTGTGTGTGTGTATGTGTGTGCGCCTACGAAGGGTGGGTGTGTACGGGAGTGTCAGTGTCAGAGGCAGATAGCAGGGGGTGGGCGTGCAAGCATGCAAAGGGGGAAGCTTGCCCAAGGCGCCCCCGTCTTGCTTGGAGCATCCTTCGACTGAACCGTCTTTGCCAAAGAGAGGGAGTCTTATTAAGAGATTAAAAGAGCCTTGGTGGAGCAGTGGGCTGATGCCTCCTTAAGTCAGCGTTTCCCAACCTTAGGAACTTGAAGATGCGTGGACTTCAACTCCCAGAATTCCCCAGCCAGCTATGCTGGCTGGGGAATTCTGGGAGTTGAAGTCCACGCATCTTCAAGTTCCTAAGGTTGGGAAACGCTGCCTTAAGTAACACCAGCTGCCTGCAATGAGTGCAGGTTTGCATCCCACCAGGCTCAAGGTTGACTCAGCCTTCCATCCTTCCCAGGTAGGTAAAAGGAGGACCCAGATTGTTGGGGGCAATTAAGCTGACTTTGTAATAATGCCGCTTGGGGTGTGTGTGTGAAAGCCCTAATAAGCAGGCATATACATAGAATGAAGGCTACTGCTAAGCTTGTAAGCCGCCCTGGAGTCTTCGGAGAAGGGCGGGATATCAATGGAATTAAAATAAAAATAAATAAATAAGGTTGTTTATTGGCTTGTTTGTTTGTTTGTTTAAGATTAGGAAAGGTTTAGGTAATTGTAGCCTTCGTGGGACGTCTGCCCAGTGCTTTTTTTTTTTTTTTTTGTAAAAGAAAAAGGTGCCGGAACTCATACAACTGGGTTTTAGATTTACTCTTGGGGCTTGAATTTAATTTAATTGTTTTATTTGTTTTTAATTTTTTTTGTATTCATGGTTTTAACTGCCCTGTAAACCGCCCTGAGTCCTACGGGAATAGGGCGGTATACAAATCCAATAAAATAAATAAAATAAAATAAAATAAAATAAAAATAAATGAATGAATGAATGAATGAATGAATGTCATCAGTGCTTTTTTTGTAAAAGAAAAAGGTGCCGGAACTCACACATGTCATACAACCCGCCTTGCCTACCCTACAAGATTCCATCCAAAAAAGGTGCCGGAACTCCGTTCCGAGCGTTCTATGAGAAAAAAAGCCCTGCATGTCATATACAGCCCGCCTTGCCTACCCTACAAGGTTCCATCCAAAAAAGGTGCCGGAACTCCGTTCTGAGCGTTCTATGAGAAAAAAAACCCTGCGTCTGCCCATATTAGCTTAGTTTTTAAGCTAGTGTAAGGCAACATGAAGAATTCTGCCTTTTAATGGTATATATAAATGCTATATGTACTATAATAACACCATTATATACAGGGCTTTTTTTCTCATAGAATGCACACAACGGAGTTCCGGCACCTTTTTTGGATGGAACCTTGTAGGGTAGGCAAGGCGAGTTGCATGACACGTGTGAGTTCCGGCACCTTTTTCTTTTACAAAAAAAGCACTGATTATATATAATGGTGTGTGTGTGTGTGTGTGTATACACACATACATACATACTATAAAGCCTCTTTGTAAGTTTCCAAATAAATCACAAACAAACTAGAAGCTGAAAGCAAACCATGGTTTTGCTTCTGGCCTCCTACAAGGGGGCCAGTTTAAAGCCTCTGATTTTTTTTATCTCCATAATTTGCTGAACATTTGATGTGAAAAACCAAATGAAGGCGCTTAAGGATGGGCCAGTCAGAATACAGGATTGCGCAAAGACAATGAATGATGATTACCAAAATGCTTTTGAAGTATAGCTTGTTCTGAAATTTCGAACCTTCTTACTTGCCACTCTCCTTCACTTTTCCTCACCAGCTCCAGATCCATGCTCAGTTTTGCAATTCCAAAAGCATTTAAGGAATGCCACATCCATTCAGAACTTCCTGTTTCAATCCCCGCCCACTTCTAAGCTTTGGTATATGTAGCCTTTAAAGGTTTTTTTTTTCAGCGCCTTGCCAAAGAAATGAATCTTTGAATTCTGCAGAGGCCCTTGTCGTTGTTTGAGAAATAATTTTAAAATCAAAAGGGATTACAATTTTCTTCTGTCGTGCCTTTAATGGTGTCTCCCTTCCAGTTCTTGTAAAATGTCTTGTTTGGACATTTAGACAAAGCGGTTGAATTCAGGCAACCAGGTTTGGAAAATATCAGGTAGAATCTGGATGGTTGGTTATCTGTGTTAAATGTTAAAACCCTTCATAATTGCAGATGCTTCAAGGCAGGGGTCTTCAAACGTGGCCCTTTGATGACTTGTGGACTTCAACTCCCAGAATTCCTCAGCCAGGCACGCTGGCTGAGGAATTCTGGGAGTTGAAGTCCACAAGTCATCAAAGGGCCACGTTTGAAGACCCCTGCTTCAAGGGATACAAGCCATTATCTAGTGACCTTGTCTCCTGCAATAACAGGCACCCTTTCCCTAAGTCTATTTACTAAACTCCGCTTTGAAAATTGTATTAGTTTATCAGAATATAAAATACAAAGAAAATGAACATAATGGGAAACTAAGGGAGGAAAAAGGGAGAAGGAAAGAGAATGGGAAAAAGAAAAAAAAGGCATTGACTTCTGATTCTCTTTAGCACTGTAGAAGACAACAGCATTACAACCTGGACTCTTTTACACAATCATTTAAATTATAAATATAATATAAATATACATCCCGGATGCTGCAACCATCATCAGCTCAGAAGGCGCATCAATAAAATCCTTGAGGAAGATGGGTGGTCCCCCACAATATGAAAAATAAAATAAAAATAGGAAGTTGGATCAAAAGCAGGTCTCCCCTACACGGAGAGCATCTTTTAGGCAAAAAAATCTTGATGTTGCTAAACTATAAATCATATTATAGAAGTTGCAGCTGATGAGATAAGAGGTGCTGGGAACTGTCAATCAGTTGCATCTGGAAAGCGATGGGTTCTCCACCCTGTCCAAGAACATTCGTGGGAAGTCTTTTGAGTACAGCAATATTCTCACTCAATCCATTTTGCAAAGAGAAGTGTGAGCTTTGTTACAGAACCTGCAATGTTTTGAGTTGTTGGCAGCAGGCTGCAGTAGCTCATTAATGCCAGGACACCCAGCCATCACAGAGTCCTATTTCTGAGACGAGCAGACTTAGGCATTCATTGAAATAGTATTTTTTCCAAAGATTCAGTAGCTGTCCTTTGGGGTTTCTGAAATTTTACTTTTGACTGCAGACTTAGCCCGAGACGTTGTTTCAGTTTCTTGGTTCAGGTTTTTTTTTTAGAACTTCGCTAAGTGCCGCGTAACAGAGTGAGCACCTGTTACTCGTCCCAGCTTCTGCCAACCTAGCAGTTCGAAAGCACGTAAAAATGCAAGTAGAAAAATAGGGACCGCTACGGTGGGAAGGGAACAGCGTTCCGTGCGCCTTTGGCATCTAGTCATGCCGGCCACATGACCACGGAGACGTCCTCGGACAAGCGCTGGCTCTTCGGCTTTGAAACGGAGATGAGCACCGGCCCCTAGAGTCGGAAACGACTAGCACGCATGTGCGGGGGAACCTTTACCTTTACCTTAAGATACAACAAAGAAATTGGACCAGAATGTCTTATGGAAAAGATGGGTTTGAAGAACTGTGAGGCGGGGGGGGGTAGAGGGTAGAAATGAGACAGAAATGAACCACGGTTTATTATGCCTGCTTTCCACCCACCCACCCACCCCCGGTCCATAAGGCATTTGGCTGAGGCATCTTTTGTTTTTTGTTTTTTGTTTTTTTAATGCTGTGAACTTGAAAACTTTATATAATATTTCATCTTGCTGCGGTCAGAGAGGGAAATCCTCAGATGCCAGCTGGTATATTTATTTAGTTTATTTTTTTATTTTTTGTATCCTGGAATTACAAAGGAAATGAGTTGGCTTCCTTCCTTTTGGAGGCCCCCATTTCATACTGGGATTTTGGCATGACGGCATCTTCACGTTGGGCTGAATAGGACAGGCTGGCCTTGATCTTTGACCTTTTTTTTTTTTTTAGTCTCTTTAACGCTCAAAAGCCTGTCCTCTCAAAGTCCGGAAGTCTTTAGGCACAAGACGTCTAGTTCAGGAATCCTCTCTGAAGACCAGGGGACTGGACACAAGGCAAAATGTGTCCTTTTCCAGTTGTGGGTTGTGACACACGTCATAAGCGAACCATGAGTAGTTAATTAGAAACGGCTAGCGGTTATTATTTGGCCTGACTAAAAAGCTGAGACTATAACTTTATCCTGTTACCATAACTTCAGTCGTTGCTTTGTTCCTTTTTTATTTCTTTCCACACTTATCTCCTCTACTCCCTTTCTTTTCCTGTTTTTCCATTATATTTATTTCTATTTCTATTTTATGTTAAAGACCTACACACACACACACACACGGACTTCAAATGCTCTTTGTTAGACAGCACACTGTCCAAATACAGAGTTTGGGAGGTGTGTGTGTGTGTGTGTGTTACTCTGTGTGTGTGTGTATATGTATATGTATATGTGTGTGTGTGTGTGTGTGTGTGTATATATATATATATATATATATATATATATATATATATATATATATATATATATATATATAAAAACATATATATAGAATAGGGAGTGGAATGGAATAAGAATAGAATAGAATAGAATAGAATAGAATAGAATAGAATAGAATACAACAGATTGTAGAATAGAATAGAAGAATAGAATAGAATAGAATAGAATAGAATAGAATAGAATAGAATAGAATAGAATAGAATAGAATAGAATATAGAGTAAGAATATACAGTAGAATAGAATAGAATAGAATAGAATAGAGTTGGGAGGGACCTTGGAGGTCTTCTAGTCCAGCCCCCTGCTCAAGCAAGAGAACCTATACCATCTCAGACAAGTGACTGTCTAGCCTCTTCTTAAAAATCTCCAGTGATGGAGCACCCACGATTTCTGGAGACCAGCTGTTCCACTGGCTAATTGTCCCCACTGTCAGGAAATTTCTCCTTAATTCCAGGTTGCTTCTCTCCTTGGTTAGTTTCCAACCATTGTTTCTCGTCCTGCCCTCTGGTGCTTTGGAGAATAGTTTGACCCCCCTCTTCTTTGTGGCAGCCCTTCAGATACTGGAATAACTGCTATCATGTCACCCCTGTTTCTTCTTTTCTTTAGTCACTAGCCAAACCGAACTCCGGCAGCCGTCCCTCGTATGTTTTAGCCTTCAGGCCTTTGATCATCTTAGTTGATCTTCTCTGAATTTTTTCCAAACTCTCAACATCTTTTTCGTGATATGGGGACCCAAATTGGCTGCAAGGCGGTTTTTAAGTGAGTTGCACCCTATATTTTTTAGCCACGGTTGTTAAGCAAATCACTGCAATTAAATGAAGTCATTAACGGAATTGGATCCCCCCCTCCCGCCTTTGACCTGGCTTAGCGAAGGCCAGCTGGGAAGATCTCAAATGGCAATGACATGATCCCGGGATTCTCTAACCGTCTTAAATTCATGCCCATTGCCAAGTGCCCAAGTTTTGATCTCACGACTGTCGGGGGGTGGGGGGGAGTTGCAATGGTTATAAATGTGAGGAGCAGTCGTAAGTCCCTTCTCTCAGTACCCTCCTAACTTCAAATAGTTGCTAAACGTAGGGTTGCAAGTTGAGAACGATCTGTGATTTGGTTTTCAAGCTACCCCTTGAGCCCTAGGTGATGAGGCATTTTAGCCAAGCAAGCTGGATGTGGGGGGCATAAATGGATTCCTTTCCATTCTTAATCAATCTTGCTTAAGTACCGGAGAAAGTAAAAACCTCTAGCTTTCTCGCTGGCCTTTTTGGATCAAAAGATTTTCCTTAATGAAGCCGCCCTGAGTCTTGGGAGAAGGGCGGGATATAAATGGAATTAAAATAAAATAAATAAATAAATAAATACTTTTACTACACTCCTATGTCTCACGATGCTCGGTGTCGGAAATGTTGGAGGCAAAAAGCCTTCAGGTTGGCGGCCAGTCAGATCTTAAGCGAATCTGATTTAACTATCCAGCTGACCTCCGGGGAGGAAAAATATTTGGGAATTAATCCAAAGACTACTGAAAGCTGTGTTTGTTCAGCTGCCGTGCTTTGCCGTGTGTATGTTTGTATGTGGGTGGCAGTCGGGAATAAGCGACAATTGAAAATGTGTTGCCACTAAAATGATTGTCTTAATCCAGACATGTCAAACACAAAGGCCCGGGGGCCAGATCCGGCCCGCCAAGTGGTTTCACACGGCCCGCGAAGCCATCCTGGAAACAGTGAGGGAACGGCCCCCACTGCTTTGGCCCTGGCCCAGAGACCCTCCTCCTGCCAGAGACCCTCAGATCTGTCCCTCTCCTGCCCAGGCCCCCATAGGCACCCTTGATGCGAACGATGTAGAGCTGGCCACGCCCACCCAGTAGGCCATACGCACTCTAGCCACGCCCACCCAGTAGGCCATACGCACTCTAGCCACGCCCACCCAGTAGGCTATATGCACTCTAGCCACGCCCACCCAGTAGGCTATATGCACTCTAGCCACGCCCACCCAGTAGGCTATATGCACTCTAGCCACGCCCACCCAGTAGGCCATACGCACTCTAGCCACGCCCACCCAGTAGGCCATATGAACTCTAGCCACGCCCACCCAGTAGGCTATACGCACTCTAGCCACGCCCACCCAGTAGGCTATATGCACTCTAGCCACGCCCACCCAGTAGGCTATATGCACTCTAGCCACGCCCACCCAGTAGGCTATACACACTCTAGCCACGCCCACCCAGTAGGCCACGCCCACCCAGTAGGCCACGCCCACCCTGGCCATACCCACCCGGCCCCTTGAGGGCAACCGCAATGCTGATGCGGCCCTCAATGAAATTGAGTTTGACACCCCTGTCTTAATCCAAAGATGCAGGAATTAGTGTATCAAAACGCTTATTGGAAAAAGAGACGTTTTGGATACAAAACAGAAGTGTCTGACACAAAAATCTTTGATCCAAAGCAAAAAATATTTGATCCCAAACAAACAACCCGTGTCAAAAGTAGAGTCCCGCTCTCCTTCAAAAAAATTCAGGATTTAACTGTGCTGATTGAAAGGATATTATTCCTTTCCTTTACGCGTGTAGTATTTTTTCGACACTTATAGTTGTATTGTAGTTGCAAGAAGAAGAATCAAGAAAGTAAAAAGTGGCAGTGGCTTGTATGAAATTGCATAATTGTTGTTTGGACGGCCGTGTAGAAAGATGCCTTCGTCAGTACTGCCTTGGCACAGGCAGTTAATCGCAGAAAGCTTCGGCGGGCATCATCGGAGCCTTGCTCCAGAGGACCCGTGCACGTTTTGAGTTGGGAACGTTTGAGGGCAAAGGCTCGCCCTGGGTTGGCAATAGGGGAAGTGGGGAGAAATAGTGGAAAACTCAACGCCATTTCTCCTTTTTCCTGGAGTGCAAGCCTGTCACTGACCTGTTGGTTTCCTTCCCCCACCCCCCACCCCCTCCCTTCCACAGCTTGGAATTGCATCCTGCCTCTTCGGAACCGGAAAGCAGCTGTGTCGAAGCCTTGCAGGTGTCTTTCTATAGGTCACTTCCTCCCTTTCAGACCGAGGTACGTTGGACAAAATCCCCACCGTGCTAAAATGTCTTGTGCCTTTCCTCTTCGGCGACTGCAGGTAGTCTAAATAAAGAAACAATTAATTTCATATTAAAAAAAAAGATGCACAGGCAACGTCCTTAGGCACGTCCACACACACACACACACACACACACACGCCCATCCAACATTAGCCTTTGTCTGACAACCCAAAGGCTAGTGTAGTTCCATTTGTTTGAAAGAGGTTTTTCGGGCGTGCAATTTAAATTCTGCAACCCAAAATTCAAAGCACGGCAGGTAGTTCCCCAAGGTACGACCGATTGCTTAGCGGCCGTTCGAAGCTCTCCACGGCTACTTAGGATCTGGATTTGAAGTTCCCGCAGTTGATTGTATTTTGCTAGAAACTGGCATTTATGGTTTCTGGCAAAAAAAATACCCATTGTGGAGAATGGATTTGCTTAACGACCTCAAGTGTGTCGTGGTTCCGATAGTTTTAATTTTGTTGAAAAATTGTGGCTTGTTAATTTAATGACCCCCCCTATCTGTTTAACGACGGCCATGAAAAAGGTGGTAAAATCAGTCACGGTCACGTGGCCTGCTTAATGACCAGCATAGCTTGAGACCATAATTGCGGGTCAGTTGTGGTCATAAATCAAGGATTGCTTGTTGTACTGACCTGGAGGTTGTTAAGTTACCAATTTGGCAGGCAGGCAGAAATTCAGGGTACGTGATGGTGTTTGTGTCTTTCTTCTGAGCAAGCAGGGTGGGCTAGACCCACACCTCAGGCTAAATCAGAAACCACAATCTACATGTTTTAGGGGTCAAGTCTGGCCATTAAGCTAGGCTAAAGGTAAAGAAAAAAAAATTGTGGCATAATGTGTATGTGACCCCATCAGAAAGGCTTCTTAATTGCACTGCCATGTTATAGGCCAATTTGGAAAGCATGATTAACAGTTTTAAAACAAGTTCCAATATGTCAGTGAAGCTTGTTATCCTTGCTTTGCTTCTTAAAACATTTTTAAAACATCATTGTAGCAGGAAACCGGATTGTTTTCTCTTGCTAAGAAAGAGACGTGATTGTCTCTTTTGTGGCTTATAAAACAGAATTGTATGATTCTCTGCATAGGATTGCCCAAATGGATGAAGTAATTCACATTAAGTGTGTAGGTACCCTTTATGAATTGCCAAAGAATATATTCAATTTGTACTTCCTTGTTACTAAACACAAACATGACCCATTCATTGGAATGCATCCTCTTGGGCGGATTAGGATGAAAAACTTAAATATTAGTCATTTAATGATGCATTCCATGTGACATAGCATTCTTTTTTACACTTCACTTTTATTTGAGTTCAGTAAAATACACATTCAGTACAGGTGAATATGTTTGTGTCTCTGGATTCCAGCCTCATAAATGGAAAGATTGATTAATCGATTTCGGATTTAGTGCGTAAATGTTTTGCATTTCCCCCCCCCCCAGGTTTTAGAAATTTGGTGTGCAGGAACATGTCTCAGTCTGGAGAAAAAGTAAAGGTGAGTTAGAACTTGGGACATAGCCCATCAAAACAATTCTTAGCTTTCAATGTTTTATTTTGGGTTCACTTTGGGGCGAGGCAGTAGAGAAAGAACAGCTGGAAGGAATTTTAGAGAACTATTGTTGTTTAAATAAATAACCCACTTTAATAACTTGAAATAATCCAGCTTTATTCGTTCAACTTTCTGTTCAACAGACCGAAGGGGGAAGAATAGAAAATTCTCTGCCGATTGCCGAATCCATTGCAGAAAACAGTGGATAACAACGGCAGATCCAAAGGAGACAGGAATCTTTAGTATAAAATTGACTGAATATCCTGGTTTGCCCCCTCCCACAGCCCAACACTTTAAACCTAACTTTTCAGCATGAATTTTCAAGCAAAGGATAGTTAACAAAAGGTTTTCTTCACTGTTATCTGGGAATGAACGGGTAAAACAGCAGTATGCTATGAATGATGGTTGTTATGCAGTCAACCCAGTTTGATATTTAACCTGGTTTGGGGTTAAGTAGAAAGCTGAGATCTCCTTACAGGGCAAAACTAAATGCTTTTTCAAACATCCCTTTGTTGCTTCAGATTCTCAAGAAGTTGTAAAGAAAGGAAGTAAAACGTAACTCCGTGTTTTCTCGCAGTGAGTGTCTATAGAGACTCTGTGTAATTCTTGCCGAGATTTTCTCTTAAACCACGTTCGTCGCCCTCTTCCACTTGCATATAAGCCCAGAGAAAGGAAACAGGAATCATAGTATTACGGTTACAACTAGGTCTACAGCAAGGTTTCTCAACCTTGGCAACTCTTAAGATGGGTGGACTTCAATTCCCAGAATCCCCCAGCCACCTATATTGAAATCCACACATCTTAAAGTCAGCAAGGCCGAGGAACACTCGTCTGATGGGTTGGTTTATTTTATTTTATTTTTTGTTCTCCTTAAGTTCCTTGCATGTTTCACTTTTAAGATCCTGGTTTCCAGCTTACAACTTGCCAACCTGGGTGTGTTTTCATAAATTCCGCCTCCAGTTCGCTGCTTTCATTGGTGGCTTTCTCATATTCCAGTTTTCCGACTCGGCTGGATACGTGGGCTTTGCCAATCTCCCTAACCAGGTTCACCGGAAGTCAGTCAAGAAAGGGTTTGAATTCACCCTCATGGTTGTCGGTAGGTGGATTTGGTTTTTCCATATATCGATAGTACACGTCCTCACGGTTAAAACTGGGGCAGTGTAACTTTCAAATATATTGTCGGCCTTCTCGTGCGCGTCAATTCTTAAGGATGGAATCTAGCTTAAGGATTTTTTGATGGCTTGGAGCATGGATTTCTTGCTATGCTGCGTACGGCCATCGAGGGTAGAAGCGGAAGCTCGATCTTAAAATTAGCATCTTGCAAAAAAAAAATAACAATAATAAAATACAGGTAGTCCTTGATTTAATCACCGTTCAAAGTCACGACGCCACTGTAAAAAATTACTTATGACTGTTTCAGCATCCCTGTGATCATGTGATCAAAATATGGACGCTTGGCAACTGACATGTACTTAATGACGGTTGCAACGTCCCGGGGGGTCACCGGATCCCCTTTTGTGACCTTCTGACGAACAAAGTCAAAGATTTCGCTTAACAACTGGGCTACTCACTTAACAAGTGCACTGATTCACTTAACAACGGCGGCAAGTAAAAGGTTGTAAAATGGGGCTGAGCTCCCTCAACAGCTGTTGGGCTTAGCGGTGGAAATTTGGGACTGAACCTTGAATTGATGCACACTGTGGCTAGCATTAATAATCCACTGGAGCATAGGGTGCCCCATCTGAAATGGTATGGGGTTTCCTGCCTGAGCAGGGGGTTGGACTAGATGACCTCCAAGGTCCCTTCCAACTTTTTTATTATTGTTGTTGTTGTTGTTGTTGTCGTCGTCGTCATTGTGGATGCTTCGTTTTAGTGGGTGTGATGAAGATGATCAATTTTATACTTTCCCAATATTATTTATAATGTTGGTTTCTAGGGCTTTTCTTTCTTGCTTTCACCAATGTAAGCCACCTGAAGGTTTGGATAAAAGCGCTCTGAAAATACCTGGAATCGAGTCACTAAATAAAATAAGGCGCAAAGCAACTATCGGAGAAGCAGTGCGGTGTAGCAGTTGTGGACTTGGACCCTGGATTAAATCCCTTGGGGACTTTTAAGACCATCCTCAGCATCCAGGATGACATTTACCTCCCCGCAAGACGATTGTTAGGGGAATAAAAGGAATGCAGATCGCCGTACGTGCAGATGTTGGCTTTTCCTTTATTATCTAGAGAAAAGAGCCTTGGTGGAGCAGTGGGCTGATGCCTCCTTAAGTAACACCAGCTGCCTGCAATTAGTGCAGGTTCGAGTCCCACCAGGCTCAAGGTTGACTCAGCCTTCCATCCTTCCGAGGTAGGTAAAATGAGGACCCAGATTGTTGGGGGCAATTAAGCTGACTTTGTAATAATGCCGCTTAGGGGGTGTGTGAAAGCCCTAATAAGCAGGCATATACATAGAATGAAGGCTACTGCTAAGCTTGTAAGCCGCCCTGAGTCTTCGGAGAAGGGCGGGATATAAATGGAATTAAAATAAATAAAAAATAAAAATAAAGAAGAGAGAGAATTCTCAGTGAGAGGAAGAAGATGGCGCGGTTTTTTTCCTGTTTGGGGCTGTTTTCCAGCAGGCTTTAGATTCTCGACAGCTTCTGCTTTTCAGATGGCGCAGAGGCTTCTTCTATGAAAAGGGTCGCCTCTGAGTCAGTTGGACCAGGACGTCCAAAGGAGATGTCAGCTTCTGTGCCAGGAAGGGAGATTATTAGTTTTGCTCATTCCTTCCTGTTTTAGAGAAATGACTCAAAACCTTTCGGGTCAAAAGCAATGCATCGAAACGTCAATGTGACAAAAGAAGCCACTGAGTTCGCAGTCGTGTTTTTGGCACAGGATTTAGGAAGGGAAAGATTCAGAAGAGGGATTGGCTGGTACGGTCCTGACCTCGCTCTTCCTCAGAAGCAAGTTACCTTAGGCTGCCACTCAAGATGTTATAAAACAAGGATCAGCAGCGTTAACGTGATCGAAATAATTGGGGTACAATTACAATTATAGAGCCTTGGTGGAGCAGTGGGCTGATGCCTCCTTAAGTAACACCAGCTGCCTGCAATGAGTGCAGGTTCGAGTCCCACCAGGCTCAAGGTTGACTCAGCCTTCCATCCTTCCGAGGTAGGTAAAATGAGGACCCAGATTGTTGGGGGCAATAAGCTGACTTTGTAATAATGCCACTTGGGGTGTGTGTGAAAGCCCTAATAAGCAGGTATATACATAGAATGAAGGCTACTGCTAAGCTTGTAAGCCGCCCTGAGTCTTCGGAGAAGGGCGGGATATAAATGGAATTAAAATAAAAATTAAAAAAAATTAGAACAGTTCGTTTAGCGACCATTCGAAGTTACAACTTCACTGAAAAAAAGCGACTTACAAACGTTTTTCACACTTAACGGCCTTTGCAGCCCTCCCCGTGATCACACCATCAAAATTCAGACACTTGACAACTGACTCACATTTATGACGGTTGCAGTGTCCCGGGGTCACATTATCTTTTTTTTTTATTGAAAAGTTTTACAATACATTTTTTAAAAAAGACATTATCATCTCTTGAGCTTTTCTGACAAAATCAGTGGGGAAGTCAGATTGACTTTAACAGCCGTGTTATTAACGACCGCCGTGATTCACCGGCAAGAAAGATTGCAAAAATGGGTCAAAACTCATTTCACAAATGTCTCACTTAGCAACACCGATTTTGGGCTCATCCTTGGCCGTACGTTGAGGACCGCCTGTACTTCCTGGAAGTCAGCTGACCAGATCTAAAATCCAAATGAGGAATGCTAGGCACAGACCTGCTTCTCTAGGTTATTTTGAAAAGACTCATTTAATAAGACCTTTTGATGGTGCTGTCTTATCAACCAAGGAAGAAAAGAAAATTGACCGTTTGCTGTTTACATGGAACGGCGGAAAGATTATCCCAGTGATGAAATATCCCTCTTTTTTTTACAGGAGAATCGGGTTTGGGAAAATCCACTTTAATTAACAGTTTATTCCTGACGGATTTGTATCCTGAACGTTACATCCCTGGAGCTGGAGGTAATTTGGTGTTTTTTCGTTTTTTCTCCCCCTAAATCGGCGTTTCTCAGTCTCGGCAATTTTAAAGACGTCTGGCTGGGGAATTCTGGGAGTTGAAGGCCTCACTTCTTAAAATTGCCGAGCTTGAGAAACACCCTTCTCAATTTAATTGGATTCCAATTTCACCGTCCTTCCTTTTAAGCCAAGGGCCTTCAAACATGGCCCTTTGATGACTTGTGGACTTCAACTCCCAGAATTCCTGAGTCAGGCACGCTGGCTGAGGAATTCTAGGAATTGAAGTCCACAGGTCATGAAGGGGCCATAGTTCCCCCATGCTGGCTCAGGAATTCTGGGAGTTGAAGTCCGCAAGTCATAAAAGGGCCAAGTTTGAAGGCCCCTACTTTAAACCAAAATGGCCAATCCTCAACCTTGATGAGGTCCCCAGTCCCTTTTGGTGGCCTTTCCAACCAGGTTTCCCAACCTTGGCTACTCCTAGGTGTGTGTGGCCTTTTAGAAACCCCATAATTCTAACAAAGAGCTATGCAGACTGTGGAATTCTGTCCCCCAAAAGGCAGCTGTACTTTGGGGCCTAACCTGCTTTTTCAAAAGGCAGCTGGACTTTGCAGTTTAATATTTCCTATCTCTCTCTGGTAGAAAAGATAGAAAGGACAGTTCAAATCGAAGCTTCGACTGTCGAAATTGAAGAGCGAGGGGTCAAGCTGCGTCTGACCGTCGTGGACACTCCGGGCTACGGAGATGCCATCAACAGCCAAAATTGGTGCGTTCTGCTCTCCTTTCCAAGACAATTGACCAATATCTGGCCTTCCTTGGACCATCCTCCACTCTGCCCATCCCCAATCCTTACGTCGTCACCTTCTCATTGCCAGTAAATCTCGCTTGACCCTTTCCTGAGAATCTCTGAATGGCTGGACCTCGGCCACGGTGTTGTCAGAAGAATTTCCTGTTGATTGTATTCTGATGCTTGTGTTTATTCTTTGGAAAGATTTCTCGAAGTTCTGCGGATCTGAGTTCTGCTCTTTCTTTCTTTCTTTCTTTCTTTCTTTCTTTCTTTCTTTCTTTCTTTCTTTCTTTCTTTCTTTCTTTCTGGCCTGGGTGGGAGCACAAGGCGTTCCACGGCCCATTGCTACGTCATGGGGTTGAACTTGCTGCAGAGAATTCAAAGGATTGCAGGAACAATATTCTTTTTTAAAATAATAATCATAATTCCCTGTCAGTTGGAGACTTCCTTTCTCTCCCCAACCAATGGGAAGACGGCGTTTCTTTTCTCTCCCTCACCTTCTCACGGCATTAAGGATGAGGTAGGATCCAATCCGAGTCAGTCACCAGGACCAAAGGTTTGGTCTCCGAGCTTTCAGACTAAGCTGGAGCCCAGTCTCAGGGAATTTCTCTCTTCTTGGAATGTGTAGTGCAGGGGTCTCCAACCCCTGGTCCGTGGACCGGTACCGGGCCATGGCATGCCAGCAACCGGTCCGCACAAACAAGCAAAGCCCCATCCGTGGGATGCAGGCAGCAGACGAAAACACACACTCTCCGGTCTGCGGAAAAACCTCTCTCCATGGAACCGGTCTTTGGTGCCCAAAAGATTGAGGACCTCTGATGTAGAGTGTCCAAAAGCTTGGGAAAATAAACCTCTGGTCCCAATGACCGACGCTGATTGGATCCTGCAACATTATCTCTGGACACATGTTCAGGGAGTCCTGGACTTACGAGCACGATCCCAAAATTTCTGTTCTTAAGTGAGACAGTTAAGTGAATTGTGCCCCACTTTACGACCCGTCTCGCCACAGGTGTTAAGTGAATCACTGCAGTTGTTAGGTTAGTAACACGGTTGTTAAGTGAATCTGGCTTCCTCACAGACTTTGTGTCCTGGTTCCGAAAGAACTTCAAGGCATTGTTTACCTTAAAGAATCTTTATTTGAGTAGCATAAATTCGGCACGAAAGGGACGCGGTGGCTCAGTGGGTTAGGACGCTGAGCTTGTCGATCAGAAGGTCAGCAGTTTGGCGGGTCGAATCCCGAGTGCCGTGTAGCAGAGTGAGCGCCTCTTACGCGTCCCAGCTTCTGCCAACCTAGCAGTTCGAAAGCACGTAAAAATGCAAGTAGAAAAATAGGGACCACTCCGGTGGGAAGGTAACAGCGTTCCGTGCGCCTTTGGTGTCTAGTCATGCCGGCCACATGACCACGGAGACGTCCTCGGACAAGCGCTGGCTCTTCGGCTTTGAAACGGAGATGAGCACCGGCCCCTAGAGTTGGAAACGACTAGCACGCATGTGCGGGGGAACCTTTACCTTTTTAACTTCAGCACGTACAGAGTCAAAGCCCAAATCTGAATTCCCCTCCCCTGAGCACATAGCATCAAAGCACAATTCCCTCCTCTAATTCACAGTCATAAATCACGTTCTCCAATTAGTTTGAAATGCAGGCTTCCCCTCCAGTTCTCCAGCCGGCCAATTCTTATCATCTCTTATTTCAATAACCTTGGTTCTCACGCTAGGTTCAGTACTGTTATGTCTAGCTAAATTCTCATGCACATTCCTCCCCCCAGCTTCATCTAACTCTAACTCTAATTCTAAGGGTAAAACACAAGAAGGAAAATGGTTGCAACTCCATACATTGTCAAAGCAAGAACATCCGATGTTAGCAGCGTTGACACGTTGCTTGTCAGAAGATCGCAAAAGGGGATCACGTGATCTCCCCGGGACACTGCAACCGTCATAAATCTGAATGAGTTGCCAAGCGTCTGAATTTTGATCACGTGACCGTGGGGAGGCTGTAAGGGTCGTAAGTGTGAAAAATGGTGACAAGTCACTTTTCTTCAGTGCCGTTGGCAAAAAAAACCACCCAACACCCGTAATGAACAACAGATTTCGCTTAACGACTGCAGCGTTAGCTGAACAGCCACCATCGTAAAATGGGAGGCAGCCATGTGATGACGTGCTTCGTGGACATCATAACTTATGACTGTAATTGTGGACACGGTTATGGTTGCAACTTGAGGATTGCCTTATGCCAGGAAAACATGCAACGATAAGAAAGGAACAGTTCCCCCCCCCCAAATCCCTGTCTCATTCTAAAAATTGCTTCTTCTCTTCTTGACCCAGTTTCAAAACCATCATCCATTATATCGACAATCAATTTGAAAGATACCTTCACGACGAGAGCGGCTTGAATAGACGCCATATTGTAGACAACCGAGTCCATTGCTGCTTTTATTTCATTTCCCCTTTTGGTCATGGGTAAGTGTAAAGGGTTGTTTTTTTTTTAATGACCCAGGATATAAGCCTCGCTGAATAACTGTCTGCAAGGCGGTTTTAATCTCCACTTTTCATATTAGCCAATTCAATTAAAATCATCTTTGGATTATTATTATTATTATTATTATTATTATTATTATTATTATTATTAATTTTTTATTTATTTATTTATTTATTTATTTATTTATTTATTAGTATTATTTTCATCTTGCGTTTCGCCTCCATTTCAGAAATGGTTTATGCAGAAATGTCCCAGGGGTATATGAAACTGTACGCCAAGCAGGAATTGGCTCAGTGGGTTAGGACGCTGAGCTTGTCGATCAGATGGTCGGCAGTTTGGCGGGTCGAATCCCGAGTGCCGTGTAGCAGAGTGAGCGCCTGTTACTCATCCCAGCTTCTGCCAACCTAGCAGTTCGAAAGCATGTAAAAATGCAAGTAAAAAAATAGGGACCACTACGGTGGGAAGGTAACAGCGTTCCGTGCGCCTTTGGCGTCTAGTCATGCCGGCCACATGACCACGGAGACGTCCTTGGACAAGCGCTGGCTCTTTGGCTTTGAAATGGAGATGAGCACCGGCCCCTAGAGTCAGAAACGACTAGCACGCATGTGCGGGGGAACCTTTACCTTTTACTACTCCTTAATATGGGAAATTAAACCACTTTATGCAGCACAGGCTTAAAGAAGGTTGATGTCGTGGTTCCGATAAATGAGACAGTTCACACAAAATGCAGGCATTGTTTGTCTAAAAAGCCTTAATGCCGCAAACATTGACAGTTGAATTTTCTACAAAACGAAAATTTTCCTGAGTTCCTCCTGAGGCATGTGTTTGTGGAGGAGGAGTTTTAAATTTTGCGGGATCCCTTTGCACTGGAAGTTTAGGGTTTAGATGCAGTTTCCACTGGGTTAAAGTAATGTTTGAATGCGAGGGGAGATTTTCACAGCTGTAGGGTCGAGTGAGCAGAGTGGGTTAGAACTATTCTTTTGTCTGAACGTGGGGCTAAGAGTTGGCTTTTTGTCTTCTTTTAAACAAGATTAAAATGGTTTTGAGACTGTAGCTTTTTTTTTACTGGTTTTCCAGTTCAGGATGATCAGAAACTTTGCTACCAACAAGTAGCGAAAGGCAAAATAAGAGTATGGGGGCATCACCAAAAAAGGGGGGGTCAGAGAGTGCCAAGGACCCTACAGTTCTCCTCCTCCTCCTCCTCCTCCTCCCCCCCCACTCCCTTCTGGCCCTGATGATGTTACCTAGTTGGGTCATGAAACGTCTGCAAGAAAACCACCCAGCTCAGAGAGCACCCAGGACCCAACACAAATATCAGCCACAAATATTCTATTGGTAAACATTTTATTAAAACCATGTACTTGCATCTTGACTTTTCCTTTGAGAGTTTAAAGGATGTTCAGAAGTGGGAACTCCACTCGTGTTACCCATGGAGAGACTACCCCACAAGTTAGGATGGATTGAAAGCCAGATGTTATTTTTTATTTATTTTATTTTTATTTTTATTAAATTTTTATACCGCCCTATTCCCGAAGGACTCCGGGCGGTTTACAGGGCAGCATAAATATAATATAAAAATAGTATAAATTAAAATAGATTAAATTACATAAGCCCAACAATTAAAACAATACTAAAAACTAAAACCCCTTCAGTCCAGGCCTGATAGATCAAAAAACCAGGTTTTCAGATCCCGGCGAAATGTACGCAGATCGGGGGCGGTCCGAAGTTCCACCGGTAAATCATTCCAAAGGGCAGGCGTGCCCACAGAGAATGCCCTCCCCCTGGGGATCACCTGGGGATCATCCTGTTAGGATCCCCCAAGTGAATTTCTACACCTCAGCGTGGAGCCATGGGTCTTCCTGGCCCAAAGATGACCAATTAGGTTTCCTAAATCTTTGTGATCCAGGCAGTGTGGCATTTTGGACAATGCCTAAATTAGATGCTGGCTTGATGTTAGTTGAAAGCAGCATGCGTTTTTTTTTGTTGTTGTTGTATATTTTTTTAAAAAACTTTTTTTTATGATTTTCCAGACTAAAACCTTTGGATGTGGAATTCATGAAGGCACTTCATGGAAAAGTGAATATAGTTCCTGTCATAGCCAAGGCGGACACTTTAACTTTGAAGGAAAGGGAACGACTAAAGAGAAGGGTAATGTGTCGATTTTTTTCTGGGGAAATCTGGGAATTGAAGTCCACCCATCTTGAAGCATGCTGGCTGGGGAATTCTGGGACTTGAAGCCCACCCAACTTAAAGCATGCTGGCTGGAGAATTCTGGGACTTGAAGTCCACCCAACTTAAAGCATGCTGGCTGGAGAATTCTGGGACTTGAAGTCCACCCATCTTGAAGCATGCTGGCTGGGGAATTCTGGGACTTGAAGCCCACCCAACTTAAAGCATGCTGGCTGGAGAATTCTGGGACTTGAAGTCCACCCAACTTAAAGCATGCTGGCTGGAGAATTCTGGGACTTGAAGTCCACCCATCTTGAAGCATGCTGGCTGGGGAATTCTGGGACTTGAAGTCCACCCAACTTAAAGCATGCTGGCTGGAGAATTCTGGGACTTGAAGTCCACCCAACTTAAAGCATGCTGGCTGGAGAATTCTGGGACTTGAAGTCCACCCAACTTAAAGCATGCTGGCTGGAGAATTCTGGGAGTTGAAGTCTGCACAACTTCAAGTTGCTATGGTGGAGAAATATTGAATGAAGTCTTCTTTACATTTTAAAGAAACGAAGAGTTTTAAAACTCCTTATTCAACCTCCTTAGCCTCCAGAAAACCACAGTTTCAATCAGAATAGAGCCGGAGGGGACCTTGGAGGTCTTCTAGTCCAACCCCCTGCTCCAGCGGGAGACCCTATGCCATTTCAGACAGCTGGTTGTGCTTAGTTGTTTCACCTTCTTTAGCCTTGGCGTTACCAGCTTGTAAATCTTCGGTGCTTATTTTTACGTTAAATATCCACGGATAGTTTAACAAAAGTCCTGGCCTTCATATAGAGCAGCCAAAGGGCAAATAAACATCTCTAGCTCATTGTTTTGAGTTTGGGTCCATTTGAATCAGCCTTTTTTTTAAAAAAAAAAAATTCCCCTAACAAGACTGGCTTTATAAGGCAAACAATTCATGTTGATCCAAAGCTTTGAAATTTCAGCTACTGTATATTTTTCTTCCTGCAAACATCTCTTTAGTGCAAAATCTCTAATCAAAGCAGGGGATCAAAATTTGCCTTTCTTGGCACAGCTTCGAAGGTTTGGGGTTGTGTTTTTTTTTAAGATGTTTCTGCCATTTGGCAATCAATCTAAAGTAAGGATTAGGGTGGGTGTTTTTCCCCCCTTCCCTTTCTGGTTTTTCAAAATTTATTTGAATAAGCAGAAACCTGAATGGTGGGTCTTTCTGTTAAGGAAACCCATCCTGAAAAGGAATTCCTGTTTTGACTTAGTGGAACTGAATCTTCTTTTTTTTCTTCCTTTTTAAAATAAAATAAAATAATAAAATAAAATAAAATAAAATAAAATAAAATAAAATAAAATAAAATAAAATAAAATAAAATAATAAAATAAAATAAAATAAAATAAAATAAAATAAAATAAAATAAAATAAAATTGAGCCTCTCAGGTGGGAATCGATGTGTGCCCGATTCACGAGCCACACACAGTGCTGATTTTTCGAGGAAGTTCAAAAAAGAAAAAAAATGACTCTGCGGGAAAGGAAACTTTACATTTTGACGTCTTTCTCTCTCTCTCTTTTTTTTCCCCCTGGGAAGTCTAATCTTTAAGATGCACGGAGCCTCCAGGGGCCCATAAACTGCTGTCTGAAGAAACAAAACGCAGTTTTATTGTTGGGAGTATGAAATGCAGTTTGTTTTGCTTGCAATTCTTCCTTTCTTTTTTTTTTCTTTTTTCCTTTCAGGAAAGCACTTGGCTGAACAGCTGAGATATATTATTCAGGCACCCTTTGCTGGTTTTCCCGCCATTGTTTCGTTTTTACAGTTTATCACCAAGATCGACAAACAGCAAACTAGCCCATGTTGGCCAATCCTCTCATGCTGGGCTGTTCCTGGGAGGGGTTTTTGCTCTCCGGCAACCTATTATTAAAGCTACTGTGACTTTGCTAATTCTTTTAAGTCCCCGCCTTTGGAAAAATAGCCTGGCAGATTTGCAAAATGCTTATGCCTTTGTGTTTGGATGGATTAGGTCTGGATGTTCTGTCCTGTGCATCTTTGGTAGTTTTGTTAATATTATTATTTTGCGGAGAGTTATGTTTTTTTCTCTTAAGAGAATCGGTAGAGCTTGAGTGGAGACAGTGATCCCATTTGGAGAAGGGGATACATCTTGTTACGAAACCGGGCAAAGGACTCTGGGCACCGTACAGTGATGGGAAATTAAGAAAGTCTTGTGGGAAATTGTATTTTAAATAAACTGCGCTGGGAGGTACGATTTAAGTAAACCAGGAAGGGTGCACGGAGTCCCTGCTTAATAAGATAATAAGCTTAGGAAGCATTGATCAGCCAAAACCATACGGCAATTTTTTTTAACGCCTCGGGTATTGTTCTTAACTGTTCTGATTGTGTATTTTGATCTTGTAAGGCCTTCCAGAATCCTTTGGCAATTATAATAAATCGAAATAATGACATCAACATTAACTTGCAGGCACTCCTTGACTTAAAAAGCGCAACGGAGCCCAGCCTTGCAAAAGAATAAAAAGTAGAAAGCGCAGAAAATAAAAGAAAGGAAAATATGTATTAAAGAAAAAGAAACGTAATAAAGAAATGATTTTCACTTTCATAGAACAACTAAACAATTTTAGTAAATTGTCATCTTTTCCTATTCTAAGTGCTTTGTCTAGAATCTTTGTCTAAATTCTTTCTTTCTTTCTTTCTTCTTTCTTTCTTTCTTTCTTTCTTTCTTTCTTTCTTTCTTTCTTTCTTTCTTTCTTTCTTTCTTTCTTTCTTTCTTTCTTTCTTTCTTTCTTTCTTTCTTTCTTTCTTTTGTAGGTGTTGGATGAAATATCTGAGCATGGCATCCGGATTTACCAACTGCCTGATGCTGATTCCGATGAGGATGAAGAGTTCAAAGAACAGACAAGGGTCCTGAAGGTAAGCTGAGGCCACCATGTCATTAGAGATAGTACTCAACGACCGTTCGAATTTGGAACGCCTCACAAAAGTGAAGAGGACCAGTCGTAAATCCCCCTTTTTCCCTGCCCCCCAGTGCCATACTAAGTTCAAAAGTTTGCTAAATGAATGAGTAGTTCAGTATTGTGCCCTTGGATTCTTTCTACAATCAGCATCTCAAGACTGTGCATTCCTGCATGCTTTTAAGCCAAAATAATGGCAATTCTGAAGGAGGAGCTGTTTTGCTGTTTCCGGGGTCAAATCATGGGTGTTAAGGTTGAAAGCTGGGCAGCTTCACACCTTTGCATTTCAACTTGCCTTTAGAGTAAGGTGTGTATTTTACTTTCAAGTGGGTTAGATGGGGTAACGAAACTTCTATGATTCCACTGGAGTCCGTGAGAGCCTGAAACCTCTTCAAGGACACCAGAACAGGTGCAGAGAGGAAGCAGACGGTTCCCAAAACAAAGTGAGCTTTGGCTATTTTTTCTCATGGTAGTCTAGGGTTAGCCACTGGTTGTAATAAACCCAGGGTTCTCCCAGGCAATCGCAGTTTGGAAGAGCAAACTGAACAACTAGAAGACTTGAAACAGTACTTTTCCCAGCCAAACCCCCAACGTCTTATGTAGTCCATCCGTTTGTACACGGATGAAATCCAGAACTGAGTCCTTGGGATGATCCTGTTGATGAATGAACTCTCTTTAACATTTTGCAGTGAACTGCACCCCCCCCCCCATCTGAGATGGTTCTTTTAGGGACTCCATGCAGGAATATGAGCTGTGGTTTTTGACCTGTGCAACAAAGTCTTCCAAATCTGTTGGCTTTCAGCCCGTATATTTATTTTTATTATTTATTTGTTAAATGTTGTTTGCTGCCTATCTCGTCATGGGGCTATTCTAATATAGGTAGTCCTCAACTTACGGTCACAATTGAGACCAACATTTCTGCGCTAAGCAGGACAGTGGTTAGGTGAATTTTGCCCCATTTTATGACCTTTCTTGCCACTGGGACACTGCAAGTATCATAAATACGAGTCAGTTGCTGAGTGTCTGACTCAGATGCTCAGCCTTGACTCAGCCTTCCATCCTTCCGAGGTCGGTAAAAGGAGGACCAGGATTGTTGGGGGCAAGAGGCTGACCCTGTAAACCGCTTAGAGAGAGCTGTAAAGCACCATGAAGCGGTATATAAGTCTAAGGGCGATTGCTAGTGCTATCTGAATTTTGATCCCATGACCATGGGGATGCTGCAATGGTCGTAAGGATGTAAAATGGCCATAGGTCCCTTTTCCCCCTGCCATTGTAACTTTGAACAGCCACTAAATCGGGGGTGTCAAACTGCCGGCCCCGTGGGCTGGAGGCGTCACGACAAAACCACGCCCGCAATATTGCCGGCATTGGGGAAAAAAGTCACGATGCATCGTGCCACGTCACGTGGCGTCGCGAGTCCGACAGCCCTGCACTTAAGGAATGTTTGTTAAGTTGAGGACTACCTGTCATACAAAGGAAGAAAATGAACGTAAACGGAACAGAAGTAAAATAACAGAAGAATAAAATAAAGGAAGACCAAGGAACGCTACGAGAATAATACATCAGTGGGACAACCAACGGTCTCTCAGCTTTCCGATACGGCGGATGACAAGGCGTTCTTCCTCCCATTGACTCCTCCAGGCCAGTGTTCCTTTTGCTGTGATCGGGTCCAACCAGCTGATTGAAGTGAAGGGAAAAAAGATCCGAGGTCGCCTCTACCCCTGGGGGGTGGTGGAAGTGGAAAACCCCGAGCACAACGATTTCCTCAAGCTACGCACTATGCTGGTGTAAGTACCGTGCCTGATTTGGCCTCTGTTTGCAGTCGAGCCTTGTGAATGGTGTCAGCTAGCAAAAATCTCACAGATATCACTGAGATAAGAGAGAGATTAGATCAGGGGTCTTCAAACTTGGCCCTTTTATGACTTGTGGACTTCAACTCCCAGAATTCCTCAGCCAGGCATCCTGGCTGAGGAATTCTGGGAGTTGAAGTCCACAAGTCATAAAAAGGCCAAGTTTGAAGACCTCTGGATTAGATAGATGGATGGATGGATAGATAGATAGATGGATGGATGGATGGACATACCGATAGATAGACTGACAGATAGATATAGATATGGATGGATGGATGGACGGACACATAGACATACAGATAGACTGACCAACAGATAGACAGACAGACAGTTATAGATAATGGATGGATAAATAGATGGCTATAAAGAAAAAAAAAGGATAGACTGATAGATATGGATGGATGGATGGACATACTGATAGACAGATAGATAGACCGACAGATAGACTGACTGACAGATATAAATATGGATGGACATACCGATAGATAGACTGGCAGATAGATATAGATGGATGGACACATAGACATACAGATAGATAGGCAGATAGATAGACCGACAGACAGATATAAATAATGGATGGATAAATAGAAGGCTATAAAGAAAAAGAAAAGAAAAAAATAGACTGATAGATATGGATACATATGGATGGATGGATGGATGGATGGATAGGGAGACAGACAGATAGACACGGAGAGACAGAGTGATCAATTCCTGGCTGTTTATCCTTAATTCCATTTTATTTATTTATTTTTATTTATTTTATTGAATTTGTATACCGCCCTATTCCCGTAGGACTCAGGGCGGTTTACAGGGCAGTTAAAACCATGAAATACAAAAAATTAAAATCGATTAAAACAATTAAATTAAATTCAAGTCCCAAGAGTAAATCTAAAACCCAGTTATTTTGCATCTTTGGAAAGAATAACTTCCAGGCCAAGCGTTCCCCCTACTGGACAATTTTCACACTACACTTGAAGATTTTGTCCTGTTTCTTGCTAAAAGTCATCCTGGCTGCAGAGGCTTTTTAAGCAACCCAAATGGAAGACATACCATTGATTTAATGTCCCTTCTGATTAGCCCCTAATCGTGTTTCTTCTTTCAGGACACACATGCAAGATCTCCAAGAGGTAACCCAGGATTTGCACTATGAAAACTTCCGGTCGGAGAGACTAAAGAGGACTGGCAAGTAAGTTCTTTGTGTCTCGTGGCTTTCCTACGTTGGCTGCAGCTTCAAGTCTCCCTTATAAAGTTTCCTAACGTTACCACTCCCCTTTGTTATTGGGCAAACTGCGAAAGAAGAAATAGGGGAGACAGGATAACAGTGTTCCAGTATCTGAGGGGGCTGCCACAAAGAAGAGGGGGGGTCACGTTATTCACCAAAGCACCAGAGGGCAGGATGAGAAACAATGGATGGAAACTGACCAAAGAGAGAAGCAACCTGGAATTAAGGAGAAACTTCTTGACAGTGAGGACAATCAACCAGTGGAACAGCTTACCGTCAGAAATTGTGGGCACTCCATCAATGGAGATTTTTAAGAAGAGACTGGAGAATCACCTGTCTGAAATGGTATAGGTCCTCCTGCTTGAGCAGGGGGCTGGACTAGAAGACCTTCAAGGTCCCTTCCAACTACTCTATTCTATTCTTACTCTACATTCTATTCTATTCTATTCTATTCTATTCTATTCTATTCTATTCTATTCTATTCTATTCTATTCTATTCTGCTCTAATTCTATTCTATTCTATTCTATTCTATTCTATTCTATTCTATTCTATTCTATTCTATTCTCTATAAAGATTCTATTCTGTTCTAATTCCATTCCTCTATTCTATTCTATTCTATTCTATTCTATTCTATTCTATTCTATGCTATGCTATGCTATGCTATTCTATTGTATTCCATTCTATTCCACTCCACTCCACTCCACTCCCTATTTTCTATTCTATTCTATTCTATTCTATTCTATTCTATTCTATTCTATTCTATTCTATTCTATTCTATTCTATTCTATTCTATTCTATTCTATTCTATTCTATTCTATTCTATTCTATTCTATTCTATTCTATTCTATTATTCTACCCTACCCTACCCGTCTAGTCTAGTCTAGTCTAGTCTATGTGCCTCAACCTACAATCATGCTGGCCCCGTGAAGGGAAGGGTCTTCGGACAATGCTGTCTCCCTCAGCCAAGAAACAGATAAGCGCTGCCCCCTAGAGGCAAAAATGACTGGACAGGGGAAACTTTTTTTTACCTTTTAAAAACCTTTTAACTATATAGATTCAGCAAAAAAAAATAAGGATGGTGGTTGCAGATGCTGCCCAGAGATAGAGATTCCAGCTAGGAGGGATGTGAAATGCCATTTAGTAGGAGATTTGTCCTGCATGTGAGAACAGACACCACGACGTATACATTCAG
>NC_139527.1:5806487-5828987 GCF_947247035.1 Vipera ursinii
ATGCGAAGCTCCACTCTACTCGAGCCCCCTCCACTCAGACGAGTGGAAGGTGCGCGTGCCCTCCGCTCGCACCAATGGAGCTGTGTGCTCGTGCATGTGTGCCTGCCAGTCATGCCGCCCCCCCACGCATGCCAGTCCAGGCCTCCAAGGTGGGAAAGTTGGAGACCGCTGCTGTGAGGCAGTATGAAGCGGTATATACGTCTTAAGTGCTATTGCTGTTTGTTGATCAGGTGGGCCCTGCTTGCAAAGGGTCTTTTGTCATAAAAATAAGGTTGCTGGTTGCGCCGCTAGGCAGGTTGTCGCAAGAGGCCTGCTTGGTAAGGTAGCTAAAATTTGAGGGGTGGGTTTAACTAGGCTCACTGCATTTCCCCTCTTTTTCTCTCCCCCCTCCCCATCCAGTTGCGTCGTATGCAGGAGATGATCGCCCACATGCAAGCCCAGATGAGGATCAAACCTGTGGACGAGTAAGGAGGAGGTATCCTAAATCTTCGACGGTAAGCATGGCTTTTACATTCTCGAGCTTCCCAAACGCACAAAGGCTTTTTTTAAAAAATTTCTTTTTTTGGAGTTGATGCAGAGACGAAAGAGAGAGAGAGCGACAGCGGTCAGCAAGGGAGGTTGAGGCTGGCCTAACAATACCCTGCTGCAGGGGTCCCCAACCCCGCGGCATGCCAGCAGCCGGTCCACGCAAACAAGCAAAGCCCCATCCGCGGGATGCAGACAGCACACAAAACCACGCACCCTCCAGTCCGTGGAAAAAGCTCTCTCCACGGAACCGGTCCCTGGTGATGCCCAAAAGGTTGGGGACCTCTGCCCTGCTGGGTGGGATCAGAGGTCTCGTCATCTCTTTGCACAGCTGGCGAAGAGTTGCGCTGCTGGGAATCCGCATCAAAATACGTGATTGTACAGGGTACAGAAAAGATGCCGAGACCTTAGGAAGAGTCCAGAGAAGAGCAACAGAGAGTGATAAAGGTCTGGAGGCTAAGCCGTACGAGGAGTGGTTGAGGGAGCTAGATAACGTCTGGGTTCTAGAAGCAGAGCAAGATGGAGAATGTTGTGCTTGCCAGAAAGACACAATTCTCAATTCCGATAAAACTCCCAACTTTCAATATTCGGTGAAATTCTGCAGAGCTCCTTCGATCTGCTGCTGGTAAGAAGGAACCCAGCCTGAAGATTGGTTCTGTTTCCAAGGAAGGAAATTTCTTGTGTTTTTTTCTTCAGAAGGTGGAAATGAAAAATACAGACTCGAAAGATGTTAGATGCTGTTTAAATGGTCATTTTTTTTGAGCACCAACCGGCTGTGCTTTGCTGACCTGTTCAAATGTAAAACCTCAAGCCATGTGGCTTGTGTTCTACCACTGGGCTTTGTAACTGTTTCCACATTGAAGGAAGCTTGTTGATTTTTTTTCCTTCCTTGCTTTTTTGCTTTCCTTGTTTGAAGTAAATACCAACCCAAAATATTTCTGTGGTTGGGAGAACGTAACATTGATGTAAAGCATTTTCCACCACTTCAAAAGTACTGTAATTGTTGGAAGTAGAAAGCTTAGATTTTCTTCCAATGATTCTACTTCGTTCAAAGGATTAATCCCTTTTTTTTTAATGATCCTGTAATTTTCAAAATAATTCAGGACCAGAAGAACAGGATTCCCTGGAACTAGTAATTGTGTTTATACGTTGCTCTTAACCGTGTTGCATTTAAACATAGTTTGCTGACTTAGCCTCAGTGCCAAGCCATATATTATACACACCACAATTGTGGACAGACCCAGCATGCTGACCAGAACTAAGAAACATCCATTGTCATGTCTTTTTTTTCCATTAAGATCAAAATATAAATCGCAAATAAAAATATAGCGGAGAAAAGCGAAAGGAGAAAGAAAGAGAGAAAGAAAGGAAAGAAAAAAGAAAAAGAGAAAGGAAAGAAAGAGAAAGAAAGAAAAAGGAGGAGGAGAAGTATAGGATAAAGAGAAGAAGAAAAAAAGCATTGACTTCTAAAAATTTTCAGCTCAGGAGAATAAAAAAATAAAATTACAGCCTCAACTTTTTACTTTTACATACTTGGTAAATCCTAGCTTTTCTGTAACCACAAATTAATCTAATCAGCAAATCCCAGAGTCAAGATTTCATTTTTTTTCCTCCCTAGAGCACAAAGTCTAGAAGTGGTTTCCAAGGAGAAACCAAACTAAATATTTTTTTTAAATTCCATTAAATATATCCTGAAATATCCATTGTTTATGTCCAAAGATGATAGGTGAATTTGACATCAACAAGCCAAGATGGACTTTCGGCTTTCGATTGGGAGACTGTTGGCTTCAACCAACATGGGCACAGGTTTCTTTGTTTTTTACCCACGCCCTGTGAGAATAGAAAATTAAAATGTGGGAATGCAAGCTCCTCCCACTTATAGCTCCACCCAGGAAGCTGTTGGCGATTGGCTGGCAGTCTATTTCAAACGGATGAAGCTGTTGGCGATTGGCTGGCAGTCTATTTCAAACGGATGATGGGCGGAAGCATTCTTGAAGAAGCCATTTAACCTTCCTTTGCTTCCTGAAGTGGCCTGTTTTTTTAACAGAAAGAAACCCTCTTTTCCAAAGCAAACTTTTACAAACTGGCTTCCCAGTCTAGACACATCAAGGAGCCAGAACTCTGTGGGATCCACATTTTGGGGGGAAATGAAATAAGTTGCATAGTTGCTTCTTTAAAACTTCAAAACTGGAGCGGTCAAGAATGGAAACTTTTCCTGGGAAAGGAAGTGTCATAACTAAACTTGGCTTGAGTCACAGTCTAAGGGGGCAGCCAAACTTTCCCGCGTGGTTGCAGCCAAGAGAGGTATTTGTCTACTGCGGAGAGAACGAGGGAATAGCCTAATTTTGTTGGCTACAAAAGCTGAAATAATAGGAATGGACTTTTTTTTTTAAAAAAAAAAAGGTTTCAATGTGCAACTGAATTTACCGCATCGATTTCCTGCTTTCGATTCCAGAATGTCTTCTACTTTATTGCCAAGCTACATGGCTGAATCCTTGCAAGTTTGAATAGGCAGGTGGTCCTCGACATACGATCACAGCCGAGCCCAAAATTTCTCTTGCTAAGCGAGGCGGTTGTTGAGCGACTTTTTGCCCCATTTTAAGACCTTTCTTGACGCAGCCATTAAGCGAACCACTCCAGCTGATAAGTGAGCAACACGGTTGTAAAGTGAACCCGGCTTCGCCATTGACGTGGCTTCTCAGAAGGTCGCAAAAAAAGGGATAAACACAAATCAGTTGCCAGGCCTCTGGGTTTGGATCGCGTGACCGTGGGGGAGGCTGCAGTGGCCGTGTGAAAAATGGCATTGTCACTTTTTTCCCCCCCCCAGTGCTGTTGTAACTTTGAAAGGTCACTAAACGAACCGTTGCAAGTCGAGGACTACCTGTACATTTCTCTCCCCCTCCCCTGCATCCCCTTTACAGCCTGAGAAAGTAGGGAGGGTCCCTTGTTGAGTCTCTTATCCCACCCATTGTCCAGCTGTGGGGCAAGCGGTCCCTTATCTGACCGTTCCCTTGGCAGGACCTCTTTGTCCAGTCTCCCAAAGTCTTTCCCATATACTGTCAAAACCCACTTCGACCCACATCTCAAGAAAGCAGGACTCTTGGAGACAAAGGTTTTCCAAGCAGGAACTTTTACTGAGAAATAGGAGATAGCAGGCATAACGGACAGGATCTGAGGAATCCCCTCTACAGATTGATATTTTTAAAGTGTCCCGAAGCAAACCCCACCCCACGGTTCATTCAGCCGGTTCCGGATCAGCCAAGCTCCAGGTGGGAAGCCCATGGTGGTGGTGGTGGTGGGGGAAATAACAGTCCCTTCGCAGCAAGATCATTTCCACACACACACACCCCTCATGCTTCATCCGGAGAAGCAGACCAGATTCCGGAGAGTTACATTCCTTCCTTTTTCCAAATTACTGTTTCAAGTCTTCTGGTTGTTCAGTTTGCTCTTCCAAACTGCGATTGCCTGGGAGAACCCCGGGTTTATTACAACCAGACACTAGGGAGGGTCCCTGAGATAGTTAGAAATGAAATAGAAGTGGATTCTGACACAAACCATTATAGCCCCCTCCTATACAGCTTGAGACACTAGGGAGGGTCCCTGAGATAGTTAGAAATGAAATAGAAGTGGATTCTGACACAAACCATTATAGCCCCCTCCTATACAGCTTGAGACACTAGGGAGGGTCCCTGAGATAGTTAGAAATGAAATAGAAGTGGATTCTGACACAAACCATTATAGCCCCCTCCTATACAGCTTGAGACACTAGGGAGGGTCCCTGAGATAGTTAGAAATGAAATAGAAGTGGATTCTGACACAAACCATTATTGCCCCCTCCTATACAGCTTGAGACACTAGGGAGGGTCCCTGGTTGAGTCTCTTGCCCCACCCATTGTCCAGCTGTGGGCTAAGCAGACCCTTATCCGACTGCTGGCAGCCTCTCTTCTGTCCTTTTTCTGCCCCATCTTCCAAGCTCTTCCCACATACTGTTACAGCCACCTCCTTTACACCCCGAGAAACTAGGGCGGGTCCCTTGTTGAGTCTCTTTCTCCACCCATTATGAAGCGGAGGCTATGCTGTCCATTATCTAATCCTTCCCTAGCCAGCGTCTCATCTCCCCAACTCCCAAGGTTTTTCCCACATACCATTACAGCCCCCTCCTTTACATCCCAAGAGACTAGGGCGGGTCCCTTCCGAGTCTCTTTCCCCCACCCATTACGCAGCTGTGGGCTATGCAGTCTCTTATCTGACAGGTCCCTTGTCTGCCTGGCCCAGTTTTGCAAGGTCATCCCCACATGCCATTACATCGCCTTGGAAGTTCTTGCAGGAATTAAATGGGAGGAGACATATTAAGGAGGCTGCCCTGGGCTGCCGGAAGAAGAACAGGCCAGAAACGCAGCAACACAACACGAAAACGTCTTTATGACTAATTTGTCTTTGAGAGCAGATTTCGGCAAAGGAGTCTCACGTTCTTTCCCCCGTTAAGATTGCAAAAATCTAACCAAGGTTTATCGCACGATGATTCGTAGCTTCTGAATCTGCCAGTGCTGCAGAAATAGCTCCAAAATGATGGGATGTCGTTTTTTTTTTCTTTCTGGAAAGAGGAACCCATCCCATAAATCCTGATTTATTTATTTTTTTCCTGGGGGAAGGGGGAAACTGCAAACAAGGCAAAGAGGATTTAAAGGAGACGCTTTAAATTTCCTTCATCTTCAGTTTGTTACCGACAACATCTGGAGTGGCTCTGAGCATGAGCAATGATTTACATCCCCCACTAGATGCTAATAACTCATTTATTTCACAGGAGAGCATTTAAAACAAGGAAAAAAGTAGATGGGGAGGGAGCAAAACTTCCACATGATTTTCTCTGTTATCTCCAGTTGCTTTGGCTGACGCCCGCCTGGTGCCTGCCAAGCAGAGTTTTGGCAAAAGCTTGGAAAAATAAGCCCCAGCTCCTTGTGATAACCAATATTTATTTATTTATTTATTATTGGGACTTATATGCCGCCCTATCTCCCGAAGGACTCAGGGCGGCTAACAACAATAACGTACAATAAATACAGAAGTTAAAATAAAAATTAAAAATTAAAGGCCCCTGTAGAATAAATAAAAATAAAAATTAAAACAAATTAAAAATTAGAGTTAAAAAAATATGCGGGGTTTTAAAAGACAAATAGGTCTGGCATAGCCATAGCAACCAGACTTGAGTCGTGGTGTGATGCCAACGGGAGGTTGATGAGGGACGTCATCTGGGGAGAAGGTTGCAGAACACACACACACATCACACCACACCACACCACACCACACCAGGTCTTTCAGGCTGGAATGTGAAACTTAAGCCAGGAGTTACCAGACCTTCTTTGGAGTAAACCATCATGTTGAAGTTTCCAGTAGCTATGGTTAATGGAGGTTTAGTGAATTGCCCTATTGTTTGAGTAGATCCTGTCTCCTGGTGAATCATATTGGCTTGTCACTTCTCTCCTTTTCTCCCTTGCCAATTCTTCCTTTCCTTTCCCTATTTCCTCTCCTCTCCTTCCTTTCCTTTCTCTTCCTTTCTCCTTTCTTTCCCCCTCTCCACTCCTCTCCTAACTCTGATCCAAAGCAGAGAGAAGATCATTCACCTGAATTAGACCCAAGATTATTATTTTTTCTAGAATTTTTTTCTTCTTCACCGCATCACCCTTTTCTCGGTGATAGACACATTCCCGCTCTGCACGCGGGACCGTAGATCTTGTGGAACCAGTCTACAAGGATACTGCTGAATTCTTAATAGATCTACCGTGTATAAACCTGTGAACTGTCAGAGCATAAGCCACCATAGTTTTGTCAGTTCAAAGGGCAGGGCTTTTTTTCTCATAGAACGCTCAGAACGGAGTTCCAGAACCTTTTTTGGGATGGAACCTTGTAGGGTAGGCAAGGCGGGTTGTATGACATGTGTGAGTTCCGGCACCTTTTTCTTTTACAAAAAAAAGCACTGTCAAAGGGTATCACACGACTCCCGTATTTACTTCTTTCTACTTCCTGTCCCTTATTTAAGCAGCCTTTCTGAACTCCATTCCTTCCCCTTAGGCTTCGCTCAGTCACTTCCAGCTTTTCTGATCTGGCTGGAAACTCCAAAATTACACCCTTTATGAACGGACGTTGGCCAAAAAAAAACCTCACACAGGCCACAATAGCTGTGTCTCTTTCCTGCTCTCGGTTGAACCGGCCTTGTGTATGTGCCCTCAAGGCACATCCCAGCTTAAAATCCCAGTTTAAAATCCCTGCCATGTGCTAGAGTAGCGCTTAATTTTAAAATACGGGCACTATGATTATGCAAAAAGGGGGATCGATTTTGCCACAAAACCTTCCAATTTCCAGCACAGCAAAAAAAAAAAAACAACTACGCCACAGGGAAGTCCTCGACTTACAACCACACTTGAGCCCAAAATATCTGCCGCCGAGAGTTTTGCCCCATTTTACGACCTTTCTCGCCACCGTTGTTAAGCGGAACCGCTGCATTGTTTCAAGTTAGCAACCCGGTTATTAAAGGAATCCGGCTTGACTTTGCTGGTCTGAAGGTCCCAAAAGTGGATCGCGTGACACCGTCCCACCCCCCACCCCCCGGGACACTGCAACCGTCGTAAGTACACGCCAGTTGCCGAGCATTCGAATTGTGATCACGTGACCCCGGGGGAATGCTGCAACAGTCGCGTGTGCAAAAGCCTGTCAAGAGTCACTTTTTTTCCAGTGCCTTTGTTACTTCGGTCACTAATCGGACGGTTATAAGTCAAGGACTACCTGCAAACCCGCCGTTCTCCTCTAAACTCTTGCCTTGTGCTTTTCCTTACAGCGGGGATGCGACGGTCTTAAGAAAAAAGGGGCCACGAATTGAAACTGAATTTCAGTGATGACACTAACGGATTTGAGAAGTTCACGCATGGATGCCAAGACCAGGATATGACCCAATGCAGCTAAAAACCTTGGAAGTTCCTACTGGGGAGGGAAAAAAAATAATATCTGTCCACGGATACGTATAACGTTGCTTCTATCTTCTTTCACGTCTTGCTATGCATGAATGCAGCATCACAGTGCGGAAGCTGGGTTTTTCCCCCCCCCCTCTCTCCTTGTATCCTTTGATGTGTCTCTTGCATTGTTTAAAATCCCCCCCCCCCAGTTAACATGGCACCTCATCTCTGCTAAGCTTTGGAAGCAAGAATTCCTATTTTTTTTTCTCTTCCACCCAGGTGGCACTTGATACGTTTCTACTCCCCCCTCCCTTTCTTTCTTTCTTTCTTCATTAAGCAAATTTCTGAATCTACTACGAGCCCTGCCGGAACTATATTTTCAGTTAGACTTGCCCAGTTCTTCTGAACCTTGTAAGTTGTATATCCATTTATTTGCAGCCGTCCTCGGTGAGTTTGTAGCGTTCTTCTCTCCGCTTTTTTTTAAAAAAATAATGTTTTGTCGGTCACAGGGGATCAAATTCTTCCTTTCTGGTGCTCCCTTTTAAAAAAAAAATACGGTACAAAAACTGCAAAACTATACCTTCCCAGTGATGTGAAAAATTTGGGAGAGCTTCACCCACAATGCCTTAAAAATCATGGGTAGAACACCACACGCCGTCTTTTTTTTTCTAAAGGAAATTTCTAAGTATCTTTCTTAAAAAAAACACGCTCATGGATTTTTTTGGGGTATTAGATTCTTGACTGTGTTTCCTGTCAAATTTAAGGCTCTGTTCGGTTGAGAGAACAATGATATAAATCCTCAAAGGTTTTGTAGGCATCATGACACTAATTTTCTGGACCGTTTTTTGCAATAAATGGAATCCGCCTGTGAAAACTCTTGTGGGTTTTCCTGTCTGTTTTTGGGGGGCTTGTGGATGAAATCTCTAGAGCTTTGAACAACGGTGGGAAAGTTAAGTAGGTGGGCATGCCTCCAGATGCGGTGAATGCTCCAACACTGGAGGTTTTTAAGAGACTGGACAGCCATTTGTCTGAAACGGTATAGGGTTTTCTGCCTGAGCAGGGGGTTGGACTAGATGACCTCCAAGGTCCCTTCCAACATTATTATTATCATTATTACTATTATTAGTTTGATTTGCCAGACTTGATTGCAGGAAAAGTCATAAAAATCAGATGGGGGTGGGTGGGGGTGTCACGGCTTGCCACCCAAACTATGGTCGTAATTTGAGGACTACTTGAATCTTTTATGACCGACTGGGCACATCTGGACTATCGGGAGCGCATGCATGCTCTTAGCAAATTGACGTGCGAGTGGCTTGTTGGGATGTTACGGTGATGGACGGAGCAAATGTCCCAATAGTCATTTTTGACTGTAAAACAATAATTGTACATGTATTTATTCGGCGCCTTTCTTAAAACACGGGAGCCAGATAAAAAGACCTCATATTTACAAATCAGTTCAGTAAATTCCCTTACACCCAATGTATTAATGCTCAAACATTCAGCTCAATAAGGCCATTTAAATAAATGCCCAAGGATAGGATATGGTGTCTAGACAATCATCATAATGAGAAGTGTTGATCTGCGGCTGTCAGCTAAATGAAGAATAGGTGGAATAACACAACCTTATAGTAACCGACCAGTCAAATTAAAATCCCCACCACCCTCTCCAGTGTGCCCTCTTTTTTTTAATGACTAATGGACATTTATCCCGACAAAATTCTGGATTGTAATTGTCTGTTGTGGTTATTATTTCTTAAAAGGGGCCTGGGTGGACCTCCAAGGCATACTTGGAAGGTGTGGGAGACTGGGGCCTTGCCTTGTGTTATGCCAACTTCCTGGCATAATACACCCACACCTGGCACAAAGCGGTTGCCAACAGGCAGAACCAAGGCCAAGGTTTACTTGCTTTCGAACGCAGGTGACTTTGAAAGGGTGGGTGGAATAAATCGTTGAGGGGAGAAGAAGCTTTTAATAGAAGAGAATATTTGCATTCACTTAGTGCTCTCTGAGCTTGGGGGGCGGGGGCAGTTCTTGCAGGCCTTTCATGACCCAACTAGGTAACATCATCAGTGCTAAAGGGAGTGGGGTGTGCAGAGTGGAGGAGAAAGGGAGGAAGGGGGAGGAGGACGAGGACGACGACTGTGGGGTCTTTGGCGCTCTCTGAGCTGGGTGGTTTCCTTGCAGACGTTTCATGACCCAACTAGTTAACATCTTCAGTGCTAGGAGGGAGGGGGGTTTGTGGAGAGGAGGAGGAGGAGGAGGACTGTGGGGTCCTTAATGCTCTCGGAGCTTGTTGGTTTCCTTGCAGACGTTTCATGACCCAACTAGGTAACATCATCAGCGCTAGAAGGGAGGGGGGTTTGTGGAGAGGAGGAGGAGGAGGAGGACTGTGGGGTCCTTAATGCTCTCTGAGCTTGTTGGTTTTCTTGCAGACGTTTCATGGCCCAACTAGGTAATATCATCAGTGCTAAAACAACACATTTTGCAGGACGTTTTAGGCGTACGTAACAAAACGGACGGTCGTGCTGATGTTTTTAACATTTGAGGTGAGACCACCTTTTTTCTGTTTTTAGAGGCTGGGAGCTGCAGCAAAGAGATCAGAGAGGAGACTATACCCCAATCATAAACCCAGCCACCCCGGAAATCCCAGAATCCCCCATTGACTTGTTGTTAGTTGCGAAGTCGTTCCGACCCATCGCGACCCCACGGACCACGTTCCTCCAGGCCTTCCTGCCCTCCACCATCTTCTGGAGTCCATTTAGGCTGACGCCTCCTGCTTCGGTGACTCCATCCAGCCACCTCCTTCTCTGTCGGGCCCCTTCCACAAATTCCCAGCTAACACCATCAGCCCAGCTGTGCGGGAACGAGAAGATGCTATTTTTCACCTTCCTGGTTCCGGAGGCCCTCTGGTTTTTGTTTTTTTTTTTCTTTTTCCCCCAGCCAAATCATGAGGACTAGCGCCTGGCATGACCTCGATGCAGCGCGAGGATGGCGGTGGGGAGCAAAGGACCAGAGCGGTCCCTTCCGCAGAATTGGAAAAAAAAAGATAAAGGGGGGGGGGCGGGAGAAACAGATCGGCCGGCTCGGGGCTTTGTTGTGATTGGCTGTCGGCGAGCGACTGGGCGGGGCCAGGCCGCCTTTGGCTCCTCCTCCTTTTTCCTAATACAGCCCCCCCCCCTTTTTTTTTCTCTCGGAGCTCCGCTTCTCCGCTGCAGCAGCCTCCGCCGGAGTAAAGCGGAGCCGCGTTGGCCAAGCTCGGAGGGCGGCGGGGCCGAGGCTCGCTGCCGGGAAAGCGGGGGTCTGTGTGTGGGTGGGGGGGTCCGGCTCGGATTGCAAGCCCAGGAAGCCCCATAGCCCTCTTTGGGGGGCGGGCGGTGGGCGAGGGTCTGCGAGATGAGCACAGCCCTGCGGTTCAAGAGCAAGCTGGTCAATCCAGGTGAGCTTTTATTGGGGTCGGTGGTGGTGGGGGGGAGAGAGAATAAGGCACGTTTTTTTAAAACCTGCCTGCCTTTTTTGGGGAGGGGGTGTTGAGTCTCGGGAGGTGTCTTTTTTTTTTCCTTCCTAATTTTGGCTTTCCCCCCCCCCTCCTCTTCTCTCCCATCCTCCGGCGCTGCCCCGTCTGGGTTTGTTTCCCATAGAAGAAAAACAGGTAAGGCTGTCTCTTTTATTCTTCCTTCCTTCCTTCCTTCCTTCCTTCCTTCCTTCCTTCCTTCCTTCCTTCCTTCCTTCCTTCCTTCCTTCTTTCTTTCTTTCTTTCTTTCTTTCTTTCTTTCTTTCTTTCTTTCTTTCTTTCTTTCTTTCTTTCCTTCCTTCCTTCCTTCCTTCCTTCCTTCCTTCCTTCCTTCCTTCCTTCCTTCCTTCCTTCCTTCCTTCCTTCCTTTCTTTCTTTCTTTCTTTCTTTCTTTCTTTCTTTCTTTCTTTCCTTCCTTCCTTCCTTCCTTCCTTCCTTCCTTCCTTCCTTCCTTCCTTCCTTTCTTTCTTTCTTTCTTTCTTTCTTTCTTTCTTTCTTCCTTCTCTCTTTCTCTCTTTCTCTCTTTCTTTTGCCCTTGGCCTCCCAGATGATGCTAAAGGGATGGGGGGGAATTACTTCCATTTTCAAGGAAAGACAAGCAGACTCCCTGTTTCCCGCCGCCCTCCCCGTCCCTCAATTTTTACAGATGCCCCCGCTAGGCTGGGTAAGGGAGGGCAAAGTCAATTCCAGCTTTTGGGGGGGGTGGAGGAGGGGGAAATGCATAGCAAAGACACAGACAGACACACGCTTAGGAATGTTGGTTTCAGCTGGCTGGGCTCTTGCAGGAAAGCAGGATTTCTAAAGGGTGGGTGGCTTTTGCAAATCCTAAGGGCCCTGCCCTTTTTGGTTGGCAGCTAGCAACCCTGCCGAGCTACTCCGGCCACATACTGGGGCCAAGCCAAACCAAACCATGTTCTGGTCATTCTCTCTCTTTCCTGGAAAACGGTTGCAAGATTTCAAAGCAGGCTTCTGAGATGCCTTTCCTTGTTACTCTCTGAGCCTTCTCTCCCCCCCCCCCCAAACACACACACAAGCATCCTTTCGGCGTGCCCAGTTTTCGTTCCCTGGAGGGATGCTAGGGTGTGTGTTTCTGCAGGGATGGGGTGGGGGGTGGGGGCTAGGGTGATGTAATTCCGTGGCAGGGAAGAAGATTGTTGATCTGCAGTTTGGCTGGCTGGCTGGCTGGCTGGAGCTTTGTGCAACCCGGATCCAGCTTTGCAGCGATGGCGAGATGCAGAATTAGAGTATTGTTGTTATTGGCTGGCAAAGGGGGCAGACTGGATTCCAGGAGGAGATTCCCCATGATTTTTTTCTCTCTCCCCCCCCTTTTTAAAAAAATAAATAAATGAAATAACTGTTTGCATGCCATCTCTTTTGAAATAATGGGTTGCGTGCCCTTTTTGTTTGCTGAAGGGGCTGTGGCTTCTTGGTCTCGTAGGCAAGGTGAGCTGGTTGGTGGAGATGCAGCTGGAATTAAATCCCTGCGTTGGGTTTGGCTGTTTCGAAGGAGAGAATGCAGATGCCAAAGGCTGGAGGTTAAAAGGATGGGGAGAGCAAACTGGGCGCCTCCAGGTGTTTTTCCCGGTCTGAGTCAATTCCCCAGAATTTTCGGATGGAGGAGAAGGGATTAGGGCAGGGGTAGGCAACCTTGGCTCTTTTATAACTCGTGGACTTCAACTCCCAGAATTCCTGAGCCAGCATGAGGGAAACTATGGCCCCTTCATGACTCGTGGACTTCAACTCCCAGAATTCCTAAGCCAGCATGAGGGAAACTAGGGCCCCTTCATGACTCGTGGACTTCAACTCCCAGAATTCCTGAGCCAGCATGAGGGAAACTAGGGCCCCTTCATGACTCGTGGACTTCAACTCCCAGAATTCCTGAGCCAGCATGAGGGAAACTAGGGCCCCTTCATGACTCGTGGACTTCAACTCCCAGAATTCCTGAGCCAGCATGAGGGAAACTAGGGCCCCTTCATGACTCGTGGACTTCAACTCCCAGAATTCCTCAGCCAGCTTGGCTCAGCTTGGAAATCTCTCCCTTTCCCCTCAGCATGGCTGGCTCAGGAATTCTGGGAGTTGAAGTCCACGAGTCATAAAAGAGCCAAGGTTGCCTGCCCCTGGATTAGGGAGTGAATCGGGTTGTGTTCAGTGGGGCTCTAACACGGCAACTGGGCTCTTCCTTCTCCTGGATTTTTATTTTTATTTTGTTGATTTGTCTCCTGCCATTTTATTATTTTGACAAATGACTCAAGGCAGCCAACATATCCAGCCCACACCTTCCTTCCTCCTGTTTCCCCAACAGCAACAGCCCTGTGAGGTGGGTTGGGCTGAGAGAGTGGGACTGGACCAAGGTCGCCCAGCTGGATTTTGTGGCTAAGGCAGGACTAGAACTCACCGTCTCCTGGTGATTGGTCCAAAAATCACCCAGCTGGCTTTCATGGCTAAGGTGGGACTAGAACTCACCGTCTCCTGGTGATTGGTCCAAAAATCACCCAGCTGGCTTTCGTGGCTAAGGCAGGACTAGAACTCACCGTCTCCTGGTGATTGGTCCAAAAATCACCCAGCTGGCTTTCGTGGCTAAGGTGGGACTAGAACTCACCGTCTCCTGGTGATTGGTCCAAAAATCACCCAGCTGGCTTTCGTGGCTAAGACGGGACTAGAACTCACCGTCTCCTGGTGATTGGTCCAAAAATCACCCAGCTGGCTTTCGTGGCTAAGGCGGGACTAGAACTCACTGTCTCCTGGTAGTTGGCTCAAAGTCCTTTTCCTCCCTAAGGAGGAACTAGAACTCACAATCTCTTAGTGATGAGCGCAGACTCACCTAGCCAGCTTTCCTGCCTAAGGGAGGACTCGAACTCACCATCTCCCGCTTTCTAGCCTGATGCCTTAACCAGTAGACCAAACAGGCTCACTTTCTTTCCCCATCCTTGGCTGATTCTCCTATTTTTTCCTCCTCTTTGATGGCGTTCCTCAAGCGTGTTCAAGGTTTTCCCTATGTCCTCCTCCCCAAGCCAAACTACAGTGCCTTTATTTGAAGACCTTTTTTTTGTAGTACAACTTTATGTAGACACAAGTAATTTATGTGCCCCGCCCCCAAGTCAATGTCATCTTTCCGTGGCCGTAGACAGGTAGTCCTCGACGTAGGACCACCATTGAGCACCACATTTATGTTGCTAAGTGAGAAATTTGCTCCGGGAGTTTTTGCCCCCTTTTGCGACTTGTCGCAATTGTTAGCTGAATCACGGCAGTTGTTAAATTAGGAACAGGGTTGTGAAGTGAATCTGGTTTTCCTGTGGAAAGGGGATCATGTGCCCCCGGGGCACTGCAACCGTCATAAATGCGAGTCAGTTGTCAAGCATCCGAATATAAATCTTGTGACCGTGGGGATACTGCGAGAGTCCTAAGCGTGAAAAATGGTCGTAAGTCACTATTTTCTGTGCCGTTGTGACATTGAAAGGTCACTGAATGTTGTAAGTTGAGAACTACTTGTAATTAGTTCTTCTCACCTGGTCTTTTAGGTCACCCACAATATATACCCATCACTGTTGTAATTAAATCCCTCCACCTGGCTACTGGCCATCTCCTCCTCCTCCTCCTCCTCCTCCTCCTCTCCTTTCACCTTTCCCAGAATTATGGATTTCTCAAAAGAGTCATTATATGCCTCCTTAAGTAACACCAGCTGCCTGCAATTAGTGCAGGTTCGAGTCCCACCAGGCTCAAGGTTGACTCAGCCTTCCATCCTTCCAAGGAAGGTAAAATGAGGACCCAGATTGTTGGGGGCAATTAAGCTGACTTTGTAATAATGCCGCTTGGGGTGTGTGTGTGAAAGCCCTAATAAGCAGGCATATTTATTTTTTATTTTATTTTTATTTTAATTCCATTTATATCCCGCCCTTCTCCGAAGACTCAGGGCGGCTTACAAGCTTAGCAGTAGCCTTCATTCTATGTATATGCCTGCTTATTAGGGCTTTCACACACACCCCAAGCGGCTACTTGGGGTGTGTGTGAAAGCCCTAATAAGCAAGCTACTGCTAAGCTTGTAAGCCGCCCTGAGTCTTCGGAGAAGGGCGGGATATAAATGGGATTAAAATAAAATAAATAAAAATATAAAGTTTCCAAAATGGGATGATTTGAACCTGCTCATTTGTGCCCGGGTTGATTCGTTCAATGACCCACTCGTGGGCTTCTCTGTGGTATTCTCAGGAATCGTCCCCAATGCTAAAATGCAACAATATTATTCCTTTCCTGCTTTGGGGGGATATAATTATTGAATCTGAACAAGCTTGTTTCAACGCCGAATGGACGTTTGAGAAGAAAATGGTTCGTTGTCAGGGATGAGTGTTAATTGCATAACGCTCTACTCAAGCAAGGTTGGGCTCAGGTAAAACTATGGGTTGCTTTGATGCCTTTCCTCTCATTCTGTTTGTTGCTGATTATCCAGAACCTTTTATCCTACTAATCCGTGAGTCAGGGTTTACAAATTTCTGTGGCTGGGTTCTCATCACCACAACATACATTTCAGAATAATGCAGAGCGTGAATCCAGGCACTCGTCCGCTTAACCAAACATCTCTGCGGCGATTCGGGCTTATTAATTGTTGCTTAGAAATAGACATCTATTCTTCAGTCATCCAGGTTGTAGCTATCCCAAAGATGCTTTTCCACGAGGGGAGTGGACTTTCTTGTTTTTCTTTCAAGATGTTGTGCTCGTCTTCTAAGAAGCTTCATCCAGAGCTGAAGAAACTCTGGATGAAGAAGCCTCTTGCACGAGAAGCGAAACGTCTTCAAAGAAAAACTAGGAAGTCCACTCGCCTCGTGAAAAAGCATCTTTGGGATAACTATCCTTACGGGAAATTCAGAGTTGAGGAAATTGGGAGGGTTTATTTCACCGTGCTCTATTGGGTTGAATTAATGGTTGCCTTCTCTGACATTTGGGTCACCTCCCAATCTTGCTTAGATACGTGCCATGGGAAGACTCTTTGTAGACCAGCAAAAAAGTGACCTTAAACCAGTCATGGCAAACAGCGAGGTCTAAGAATAGTCTGAAGGAGATTGCTGGAAGCAAAAAAAAAAAAATGGTCCCTGTATCTCCATCCAGTCTTGTTGCTAAGCAACGGGAGGCATCTGCACACTCTTGCAAAGTCACGCTAGCTGTGCACGCTAACAATATTAAATGGGAGACGGGCAGCGCAGATGTGCGCGTGAGGCAGGGAGGCCAGTATTGTTCCAAACGGCTGTCTTTAATTCCATTGGCTGCGATTGAACTCAATGGGGGAAGGTGCTTAGGAGACTGGATCTCACCCGTGGGCAAGATTAAAGGCCTGGTCTCAAATCTCTGTGGGCGAGAGCTTCTTACAGGGAGTCCTTGGTTTACGATCGTAATTGAGCTTGGAATCACGGTCGTGAGTCATGCCGTTAAGTGGGTCACCACCCGAGCATGCTTTAATTCTACAACCTTTTTTTTTTTGCGGTGCTGTTTTAACAGAATCACAGAGTTGGAAGGGGGACCACGGAGGTCTTCTACTCCAACCCCCTGCTGAAGCAGGAGAGCTTGTACCGGTTCCAGACAAATGGCTGTCCAGTTTCTTCTTGAAAACCTCCAGTGATGGAGCACCCACAGCTTCTGGAGGCAGGTTGTTCCACTGGCTAATTGTTCTCACTGAGGGGAAATTTCTCCTTAGTTCTAGGTTGCTTCTCTCCTTGATTGGTTTCTATCCGTTGCTTCTTGTCCTGCCTTTAGGTGCTTTGGAAAATAGGCTGTCCCCCTTTTTTGTGTGTGGCACCCCCTCAAATATTGGAACACTGCTCTCAGGTCCCCTCTAATCGTTTTCTTCGATAGGCGAGACATATCTAGCTTCCCCACCTATTCATCATACAATTTGGCCTCCAGATCCTTTATCATCTTTGCTGCTCTTCTCCGCACTCTTTCCAGAATCTCAGCATCTATTATATATTTTTTTGCATTGTGTACAGTTGCGTGTTGTAGAAGAAATACATTTTTCTTCTGATTCCCAGCAACGCATCTCTTCGACTGCTGTGCAAAAGGGATGATGAAACTTTTGATCGCACCCAGCAGGGTGTTGTTAGGCCATCCTCAGCCTGCCGAAGCAGAACAACGAGCCAACAATTGCCAATTAAATTAACCGTGATATAAATAAAATGCTGAAACTTTGGAAAGAGTGCAGAGAAGAGCAGAAAAGATGATTTAGGGCCTGGAAGCTCAAACATATGAAAAATGGTTGCAGGAATTGGGTATGTCTAGTCTAATAATAATAATAATAAGAAGAAGAAGAAGAAGAAGAAAAAGAAAAAGAAAAAGAAAAAGAAAAAGAAAAAGAAAAAGAAAAAAAAGAAAAAGAAAAAGAAAAAGAAAAAGAAAAAGAGAAGGAGGAGGAGAAGGAGAAGGAGAAGGAGAAGGAGAAGAAGAAGGAGAAGAAGAAGGAGAAGAAGAAGAAGAAGAAGAAGAAGAAGAAGAAGAAGAAGAAGAAGAAGAAGAAGAAGAAGAAGAAGAAGAAGTAGTAGTTGGAAGGGACCTTGGAGGTCATCTAGTCCAACCCCCTGCTCAGGCGGGAAACCCTATACCATTTCGGTGACATGACAGAAGTCTTCCAAAATTTGAGGGGCTGCCACAAAGAAGAGGGGGGTTTCCACCTATTCTCCAAAGCACCAAATAGCAGGATGAAAAGCAACGGATGGAAACTCATCAAGGAGAGAAGCAACCTAGAACTAAGGAGAAACTTCCTGACAGTGAGAACAATTAACCAGTGGAACGACCTGCCTCCAGAAGCGGTGAATGCTCCAAAACTGGAGGTTTTCAAGAAGAGACTTGTTTGAAATGGTCTAGGTCCGTGGTGGCGAATCTATAGCACGCGTGCCACAGGTGGCACACAGAGCCCTCTCTGTGGGCACGCGCACCATCGCCCCAGTTCTAGGCCTTCAGCTGGGTGTTATAAAACCTTTTCGCTTTAGGCCTCCGCCGCTGTGTGCCAAAAAAAAAAAAGGTTCAATAAATTTCAATTTCTCACAGGAAAAAAAAACCTCGCAAAGTTGGAATTGATTGATGGAACTTAGTCTCACCCAGTCTTCCATTAACACCGCAGCCACGCCCACCCAATGGGCCACGCCCACCCGGCCCCCGACAATACACAAGTGAGTTTTAGGTTGCAGTTTGGGCACTCGGTCTCTGAAGGGTTCGCCATCACTATCGGTAGATTTCCTGCTTGAGCAGAGGGTTGGACTAGATGACCTTCAAGTCCCTCCCAACTCTGCTAATTCAATTTCCATCAATGTTTCCCCACTACACCTCAGTGCCTTCCCATCCCTCCTGCTCTGTGCTCCGGCAGCCTTCTTCCAAAACTGTTCTACGCCAACGTTTGCCGAAACTCCATCTCTGGAAAATTTGCTCCAGCAGGGCTTCATTGCTGATGGAAACGCACCACCGCCCGTATCCGAGGCATTTTCTTTAATTTAGGTGGAGTACAAGCGACGCATCTTTCAGTTGAATTCTCTCTCTCTCTCTCTCTCTCTCTCTCTCTCTCTCTCTCTCTCTCTCTCTTTAATCCGCCTCGTGAGTGAGTTACGTAGGGGGGCGGTGGGGGAAAGAAAGAAAAGATTGCTGTTGCAGAATGGGAAGGCCTGCCTGTCATTTTGCAGGACCTGGATCGGCTGAATGTTTGTCTCCCCGGCGGATGCCGAGCAGGATTCGCAAAGCCAGCGTGGGGCTCCCGGGGGTTCAAAAGACCAGCCTTTAGAAAAGCTGGCCGAGCGAGTTTCTGCCTTGCAGAGAATCTGCTTTGGAGAGCCAGCAGATCCAGTTTTGGTTAATTGGCTTGGACTGCTCCCAATTGCACAGTGTCCCAGTTTTCTCTTCCTGATGAAGAGGCAAAGGACGGCATCTAAATTTGGAGCTGCTTTCTCTTCCTCCACCGGCCCAGGAGGGGTGGGGTGGGGTGGGGGAAACCCCACCCACATCACAGTACAAAATCCAGGTAGTCCTTGATTTACAAGCACAACCGGAGCACAGTTTCCATTGCTAAGGAAGCTGGATGGTTAAGTAAATTGTTTCTGATTTCAGGACTGTTTTTGATAGATAGAATAGAATAGAGCTGGGAGGGACCTTGGAGGTCCTTCTAGTCCAGCCCCCTGCTCAAGCAGGAGGACTTAAAATAGCTCAGACAAGGAAGGGAGGGAGGGAGGAAGGAAGGAAGGAGGAAAAGAGGGAAGGAATAGAATAGAACAGAATAATATAGAAAAATAGAATAGAATAGAATAGAATAGAATAGAATAGAATAGAATAGAATAGAATACCAGAGTTGGAAGGGACCGTGGAGGTCTTCTAGTCCACCCCCCTGCTCAAGACTTACACCAGCTCAGACAAGGAAGAGAGGGAGGAAGGAAGGAGGAAAAGAAGGAAGGAATAGAATAGAATAGAATAGAATAGAATAGAATAGAATCTTTATTGAGAAATAGAACAGAACAGAATAGAATTACAGAATAGAATAGAACAGAACAGAACAGAACAGAATAGAATAGAAAGATGGAAGGGACCTTGGAGGTCTTCTAGTCCAGCCCCCTGCTCAAGCAAGAGAACCTATACCATCTCATACAAGTGACTGTCTAGCCTCTTCTTAAAAATTTCCAGTGATTTTGCTAAGCGAATCACTGCAGTTGTTCAATGAAACATGCGGTCGTTAAGCAAAACCCGACTTCCCCCCTTGAGTTGGTTTGTTGGAAGCCGGCTGGGAAACTCGGAAGTGGCCATCACATGATCCCGGGATGCTGCTGCAACCATTGTAATACAGGTAGTCCTCGGGTTATGACCACAATTGAGCCAACACTTATGTGGCTGGGTTTGGCCCCATTTGACGACCTTCCTGGCCAGAGTTGTTAAGGGAATCACGGCAGTAGTTAAATTAGCCAGACGGTTGTTAAGGGAATCTGGCTTCCCCATTGACTTTGCTTGTCAGAAGGTCGCAAAAGGGGATCACCGTGACACACACACACACCCGGAACACTGCAACCGTCATAAATACGAGTCAGTTGCCAAGCATCTGGATTTTGATCCAGGGGGGGAGAGGCTGCAACGGTTGTAAGGGTAGGAAAAAAAGTCACTTTTTCATTTTTATTTTTTTTAAAAAAATCCATTTATATCCCGCCCTTCTCCGAAGACTCAGGGCGGCTTACAAGCTTAGCAGTAGCCTTCATTCTATGTATATGCCTGCTTATTAGGGCTTTCGCCCCCCCCCCCAAGCGGCATTATTACAAAGTCAGCTTAATTGCCCCCAACAATCTGGGTCCTCCTTTTACCTACCTCGGAAGGATGGGAGGCTGAGTCAACCTTGAGCCTGGTGGGACTCGAACCTGCACTCATTGCAGGCAGCTGGTGTTACTTAAGGAGGCATTAGCCCACTGCTCCACCAAGGCTCTTGCCGTTGTAACTTTGAACTATTGCTAAACGAACAGCTGTAACTCGAGAATTACCTTTTTCTGGGATTACGGGATTACTTTTCACGCGCCATTTCTTTGAAATTCCTTCCCTGGTTGGTTTACCTGTAGGATAAATTGCTTCCCCCCCCCCCCCCCGCCTGTTCAGCATCCTGAGTCACTTCACTCCAAGCAAATAGATTGTGATGTGAGTGAAAGTTGAACACTCATTAATCTAGTTGCGGCTGGATTAAGCTTCAGCTGCAGGATAAGCTGTTTTCGGATTCTCTCCGTCACAAAGAACCGCCGTCTCTTTTTTAATCCGTTGCCGAATGGAGTGTTTAAACAGAAATAATACCATTTCTCTCTAAATGAAAAAAGTACGTTCACGCCAACGTACTGGGCATGGCCGTCAAGCCGTCAAGGTTTTCCCAGTTGCAATGTATGGCTGTGAAAGTTGGACCATAAGAAAGGCTGAGCGCCAAAGAATGGAGGCCTTTGAACTCTGGTGCTGGAGAAGACTCCTGCGAGTCCCTTGGACTGCAAGGCGATCAAACCGGTCAGTCCTAGAGGAGATCAACCCCAACTGCTCTTTAGAAGGCCAGATCCTGAAGTTGAAACTCAAATACTTTGGCCACCTAATGAGAAGGAAGGACTCACTGGAGAAGAGCCTAATGCTGGGAAAGATCGAGGGCAAGAGAAGAAGGGGACGACAGAGAAGGAGGTGGCTGGATGGAGTCACTGAAGCAGGAGGCGTGAGCTTAAATGTACTCCAGAAGATGGTAGAGGACAGGAAGGCCTGGAGGAACATTGTCCATGGGGTCGCGATGGGTCGGACACGACTTTGCAACTACAACAAAACAACAATGGGTATGGCCAGTCTAGAAAAAAGAAGGACTGTGTGTATATGGGGAAACCTGATAGCTGTATTCCACTATTTGAGGGGCTGCCACAAAGAAGGGTGTGTGTGTCAACCTATTTCCCAAAGCCCCAGAAGGCAAGAGAAGAATCAATGGATGGAAACAAACCAAGGAGAGAAGCAACCTGGAATTAAGGAGAAACTTCCTAACAGTGAGGACAATTAACCAGTGGAACATCTTACCACCAGAAATTGTGGGTAGAGGCTGGACAGTCGTTTGTCTGAAATGGTATGGTATGGGATCTCCTGCTTGAGCAGCGGGTTGGACTAGAAGACCTCTGAGGTCCCTCTTCCAACTCTATTCTGATTGAATCCTTAAACGCGCCTTCGTGAAAGAAAAGCAGCCAGATACCCTGCTTAAATTGCTGACTTAGACCCCGGGAGACTCGAGTAGGAGTCGCAGTATTTCTGTGGCAATTCAGTCTCAAGCAGGGGTTCTCCACCTTGCTGAGTTGAAGATGGGTGGACTTCAACTCCCAGAATTCCCCAGCCAGCCGTGCATTCGAAGAAAGCTTGATGGCAGGCATCCGAATCGTATCAAACCTACTGCAACTTCCCACGGCCCCAGCTTCATTTGAGCAAAAGCTGGGCTTCTCTCTCTCTCTCTCTCTCTCTCTCTCTCTCTCTCTCTCTCTCTCTGTCACACACACACACAAACACACACACAGAGGCACACACATCAAAAGATATCGCTGTAATATCGGTCTCCTTTTGGCTTGACGCTATGACATAATTTGAGAATGTTGCATACAATAGACACCCAGTGGTGGGATTCAAATAATGCCAACAGCCGGTTCTGTGTGGTGGATGCCGCTTCCAGAAGTCCCATTTTTTGAGCCTGGGGAAACACAAAAAAGTAGCTACCGATTCTGCCGAAGTGGTGCAAAAAACGGCTGAATCCCACCACTGCCGACACCCCAGCAGATGGAAATCTGTCTTCTGAGGCCGGCTGAACTCTTGAGCGAGGTTTTCCTTCTCCTAAATAATTCATGCTACAAGCAGACAACTGCGTCCTGCTGGGAGGAGAAAAATTAAACAACTGTGCATACGCTGGGTCTAGTCAGCGCAGGATTTAACCTTTTCGGGAATGAAAAAATGGAAGTCCTTTTTTTAAAAAAAAATATGCGATTTTTCCTTCTTGTTCTTGGAATTTTTTTTTTGTTGTCGTTGTTGTCG